>NC_054706.1:34154104-34384375 GCF_016097555.1 Gigantopelta aegis
AGTTAATAATTTTCACTTTACGACATATTACTCTCTTGGGTCAGGCAATTTTAGGTAACATGTTTCTTTTGTGGCTTAATTTGTTGGATAGAATCAACTCTCGTTAACAAAAGCATCAATTTATAAGATAAAAAAAACACACAAAAAAAAACAACCTCATTCGTTGTGACCATTTAAAAACTATGACCAAAATTGTTAAGGAATTACTGCTGAACAATATTATTAAGTTCAAGACAAAAGCAATTGGTTAAAGAACATCTTTTTAGTTTAAACAGTTTACATGTAAATACAAAAAAATGCTAGTTGAGTATATATATATAAAACTCATCAGATTGTCACCATATATGACACTGAAGGAAAGAACTGTTTGTGAAATAAGATATTGTTTATAACCAGGGATGTCAATGGCTATGATGGTACATCATAATTAGTTTACATATACATTACAAATATATATATATATATATATATACACATACACACACACACAAACATATATACATACAACTTCTAGCTGATTATACAACTTACCATAAGCTAATTTTACTGTATTGTTTAACATTACTAAAGTTTTATGTCACTAATATGTCACTTACTTAGATTTCGCTAAATTTTAGGGTCACTAATGTATGATTTACAATATATTTGAATGACAAAACTGTACCACGTGATCAGGTCCATATCTCTGCGTCAAATGGGTATATGGCAAAATAGTGGTTGATTCCATGAATCTCTATCTAGTGCCTCGTCTATAGGAGAACAACCACTCCCAATGAGATCCTTTTTTCACGGCCATAAAGAGGACTGCCACTTCCATATAAGCCTTCTGCAGAATAATGCCAAACCAGATTCATATCATCGTTCCATGTAAGATATTAAACTACTTGTGTCAAAAATTAGCTTTTAACTATTTTTTTCCTTCTCTTCAGGCCATTAATAAGTAGAATAATTAATCTGAACAAAAGAGGATTTTCAGAAATTACCTGCCAGCTATTATTTACGAAACTAATTAATCATGCTGTGTTCAGTCCAAGTTTTGAGTTGGCAGGAGTTTTGAATTTTTTTTAAACAAAGAACTTTATTGATTTTAGAACTCACGTCTACATATTTTGTAGGATCAATGACAAAGAACCTGGTATGTCCTCAAAATAGCAATGACACAGACACTAGTCTATTTTTTTCACAATAAGAACGACAGTAACAATGTTGACAGTAACAATGTTGACAGTAACAATGACTAACAGACTGGAATTAAAAACTACAAGTCAAGATGACGATGACATCATCATCACTGGAAAAAGTTTCCCTGCTAATCATAGGCCTTGTCTCTCAATCAAAAATAAGCTCAAAACCTTTAATTTTGATAAAAAGACTCCAAGGCAATGGTGGCAACAAACAAAGAACAGATTATAATGTGACAGAATTTAAAAAAATGAAAAAAATGTGAAGACCGATGTCTAAACAGTTGTTAATGCTGGTATCCTGTCTGAGGACAGTATCACCATCTTCTCACACGCACTGTGACAGGGATTAACATTTCATACAGAGTTGTATGCCCTTTAGCCAGTGTCAAGCCATGACTCCTCTGAGTTTTAATTATAATTTATGGCATGCAGTATACTTGAAGAAACGGGCAATTAATCACGACTCTCTTGTTTTCAGATAATACTGACAGTTTGTAACAAATGTATAGTACTATATTCTATGTAATTTATAAGTTGGAAGAGTTTAGGCATGGTTAACAGTAGCTAGGGCATGGTTTTCTGCCATTCGTTTTAAAATACCTAACAAAATTAATTAAAGGGTCAGTTAAAATATTTTTAACAGTTTTCGCTAGTGATATATTATGTCAGCTAGTTTTGATCACAGACGACTTCTATATGTTACTAATGTTAACAATGAACAAAATTACAAGCTTTGTATGCTTTGTAAAACCAAAAACAAATGTACAGTGGAACCTCTTAAAACCAGACCCTCTGTAAACCAGAATTCCCTCAAAACCAGACAATGAGCATAAAATGGAGAAATATGAACCAAATAACTATCTTTTGGTTAAATTTATTTTTACAGACTGCATTACATTCCTTACCACCTTGAGACACTTATCATTTTACAAATAATTTTCTATTTCACAAAAACACCCCATAATTTCTTGTCCATTTACTGAAATTTTTTTTAAAAACAATTAAATTTTTAACAAAAAATTCACTTTTTACACACATCCCTAAATTTCATAATATTAGTAGCGTAATCATTGAGACATTAAAAATTTTCCGATAAAAAACTTGTTTTTGCCCAATTTTTGTATATCTTTTAAATACAAAAAAACCCCATTACAAATAGTTCGCCTTCACTCTGTTTTTACAGAAGCATTAAGTTCCTTACTGGTAGTGGCCTAATTAGTAAGACAGTAAACTTTCACATATCCTCCGAGTTTCAAGTATAACAAAATAACCTTTCTTTGCCCTTCTACTGAAAACCACTTTGTTCTGTTTTTTAATAGACATCAATAAGTTCCTTACTGGTAGTGGCTTAATCAGTAAGACAGTAAACTTTTTCAAATATCCTCCGAGTTTCATGTAAAACAAAATAACTTTTTTTTGCCCTTCTACTAAAAACTAGAAAAAAATAAAAAATCATTTTTTTTTTCCTTCACTTTGTTCTGTTTTTTAATAGACAGCATTAAGTTTCTCACTAGTAGTGGCTTAATCAGTAAGACAGTAAACTTTTCCAGATATTAGCTGAATTTCAAATATAACACAACTACCTTTTCTTTACCATCTACTGAAAACCAGAAACATTAAAAACAAAATGTTTTGCCTTCACTTTGTTTTTGTTTTCTTTAATTGATAGCACTAAGTTCCTTCCTAGTAGTGGCCTAATGAGTACAACAGTTAACTTTTCCAGATGCCCCGTGAATTTCAAGCGTAACAAAACTACTTTTTCTTTATCATTTACTGAAAACCAGAAACATTTAAAAAAACAATTTTTTAATTTGCCTTCACTTTTTTTGTTTTTTGTTTTTTGAATAGACAGCATTAAGTTCCTTAGTAGAAGTGACCTACTCAGTAACATAACAAAACTACTTTTGCTTGACCATCTATTGAAAACTACAAACATAAAAAAAACCTGTTAACGTTAGTAATTACCGAGACTAATTTACAATGCTTACAATCATTCTTATCAAGACTAATGTATACGATAATTATTATAGAGACTAAAACACATGTACGATACTGATTGGTTATTAATAAAGAGCACTTAGTTTTGTGCGTTATTACAATGAGCGAGCGTGTTGGCGTTTGGTGTCTAGCGACAATTAGCAATGGCGTATATGGATATTTAACAAAACCAACCCAAAACATGTTTTGACTTTACTTTGTTTTTGTTTTCTTTGATAGACATCACTCAGTTCCTTACTAGTAGTGGCCTGATCGGTGAGCAATAGTCCCCGTGGATGACACACTCTGCGGCAATGCGATGGCAGTGACACGAGATTAAAAGAGGCTGACCTAAGTCACAAACTTTAATCAATATAGTATGAGCACTGGAGCACAGGCCAGCGCCGGCGACATGCCATTCATCAGGACACTGCACAATATTGGCACTAAAACTGCCAACAATCACATTAGCCTGGCCTCTACTCTTTAGCATATTACAAGATGCATGATATTACCAACCCGTATTGAAATTACCACTGTCAGCCATAATACTTTCGTTTGCCTCCCAGATGCGAGTTATTGCATTCAACTGGTGCAACAAGAACCGGGGTGACAATTTCATTACTGTGGCCTTTTGTATCCCTAAAACATGATCAAAAGATTTCAAAAGAAGTTGGGATGCCAGAGGATGCTTTTTAGTGTTATGAAAAAAAGCAGGAAAAAAAAAAGCAGAAAAAAAGGCTTGTTGAATGCAACTGAAAAATTGCAAAGACTACCAAATGCAACAGGATCCATTGATGAAAATAGTAATGTTGAAAAAGACACTAAAATAACATATTTAAGTGAATGCAAAATATGACATATGATTTTAAATACCTAATCAATCAGGAATGACTTTAAAATTGTTAATACCATTAATGATGAATAAAAATCTAATTTAGGTGACAGAAAACAAAACAGACTTAGTGGTGCCATTTTTTCCTATAATATTATATGCAGCTAATTCCTGGCATTCTGTGCCAAACAAAACAAACAGTCCCAGCGGTTGTCATCTGCTTGATCATTTTGCTGTTCATCTGTGATCAATGAAACAGCATAAAAAAGCATGAGGCATGCAAAGCTAAATCATAGGCTACATAGATGCATGAGTGGCGTCAACAAAGTAGCACATAAATTGCATGCAGCAATGTATGATTCTGATATCTTTACAAGCATAAGACAGATTATGAGGGAAAAAAGAAGAAAAAAGGAGAAAAACCAACCTTGCCAGTATTAAGTTAACCAAAAAACAAGCCCACCCAATAAGCCCCTGAAAACAAAACCCCCCCCCCCACTCAAAAAAAAAACCCCCACCCAAACCCCACACAACAACTCCTCCTTCCCCCCAAGAAACCCCACACACCACACAACACACACAAAAAAGTTATATTAATAGCTATCTATTGGATGTTAAACATTTGGTAATTTTAGAGAAAACCTGCTATATTTTTTCATCAGCAGCAAGGGATCTTTTATATGCACTTTCCCACAGTCATAACAGCTTCTGATGTATCAGTTATGGGGCAATGGTTGGGATGGGAAAAAGCCCCTCAGCGAATGGGTCCACTGAGCTCATTTGATCCTACGATGCAAGCACCTCAAGCAAGCACTCTACCGACTGAGCTACATTCCACTCCTCACCCCACCCAAAGAAAACTAATTCACTAAACTCTCTCAACTTTGCGATCTCGCAGTGCAATGCTAAAAGACTTGCAAAGAGGATGCTTTGTTGTCTAGCAGAGCTAAGAGACCTTTGTCAATTAGGCCCAGGCTTATACACATATATATATTTAAAAAATCAGTTTATTTTTTTTCGTTTTAAAAACTCTCATTACCACATTGGAAGGAAAAGAAAGATACAAATCTTTCTTAACTTCTGGATCTTGATGACAAACGTGAATTCCGGAGCTGAAATACCTGCTGGAAACACAGACATCTGGACGACACGTGTGGTGCGTTCTGAACACTGTAACAACGTACACATCACGCTCAATATACTCCTTCCCCTCCTCCGTTCTCGGAAACACTTTACAACACAGTAAACAAGTCAAAACAAAGCTACATGACAATCACAGATGCTAGTCAGTTCTAATATTCATATTGTAAACAGTACACAAAGACCTTGAGAGAATTTGCTAAATTGTTATTTAACATTTGACCATAATAATCAACTGTTAAGTTAACTGTTTTGTGTGTATGTATTGATGAATGAATATCTATATATTGTATGTATGTTGGGTTTGACTATTACATACATAGATATTAACGCACTGACACAAGAAAGAAAGAAAGAAATGTTTTATTTAACAATGCACTCAACACATTTTATTTATGGTTATATGGTGTCAGACATATGGTTAAGGACCACACATATATTGAGAGAGAAAACCTGCTGTCACCACCTCATAGGCTACTCTTTTCGATTAGCAGCAAGGGATCTTTTATTTGCACTATCCCACAGACCGGATAGGACATACCACGACCTTTGATATACCAGTAGTGGTGCACTGGCTGGGACGAGAAATAGCCTAATGGGACCACCGACAGGGATCGATCCCAAACTGACCGTGCATCGAGTGAGTGATTTACCGTTGGGCTACGTCCCGCCCCTGACACTGACACAAAGAATAATTAAATCCTTTTTACAAAGAATAATTAAATCCTTTTTACAAAGAATAATTAAATCCTTTTTGCATGCTGGCCTCATAAACTGTCTCATGCTGTTGCTGGGACTTGAACCCATGACACCGAATCGCCCACAACTTGAAGACTTGCCACAATATGTTTTGGATGGATGTATGTATTTATGTATTGATGTATTAATATCTATATATTGTATGTATGTCATATTTGACTATTACATACATAGATATTAACACACTGGCGCAGAGAATAATTAAATCCTTTCTGGGCTCACAAATTGTCTCATGCCATTGCTAGGACTCGAACCTGTGGCACCAAATTGCCCGCAACTTGCAGACTTGCCACAATACATTCTGAGCTATCCACACATATGTTTTGTATGTATGTATGTATGTATGTATGTATGTATGTATGTATGTATGTATGTATGTATGTATATATGTATGTATATGCATGCAATCGTGTGTGTGTATGCGCGTGTATGCACCAAATCGTCATAGTTTATAATATATATTTTATAGTCAAATATTTCTTCGTTTTTACTAGACCCTCATTATAAAATACACAGCATTCCTTTCCTTTCCTCCCTCACACCAAAACAACAACAGAGAAAGAAACAAGTATAGGAAGTGTGACCTTTTCCATCTTTTGCCAACCTACAATTGTCAAATGTTGAATAACAGTCTCCAATGTTCTCAATCAAAGAACAAAGACCTGGAGAGAGAGAAAAAAAGGTCTGTTTTCATTCAAAGCCAAGCATTTGATGATCAAAGTGTCAAAACCTAGCCATTACTACACCAACAGACCCTTCCATCAAGGGCTGGGATATCTTTTATCAGGATGGACTGACGGAAACACCCAGGCTGAATAACACAGGGCCTGCTTCTTCAGATAGGGAGCCGGGCACAATAGAAGTGCAGTGGCATTAGATTGCTGTGATAGTACGATTCCTGATTATCTCAGGATGGAACATGTGGCAAGATGGAGGAGGGTCACAGCCAGGCAAACATGTCCCTTCTGAGTGTTGTCTTCTCAAAAAGGGGTAATTAGTAAACGGAAATCAAAATTACAAATATCTGCATTCACTAGAACAAGATAATTACTAGCAACGCTGATGTGAGTGTAACTGAGGAGCCTGAATTGGTTTCTCAAATGGATATCATAGATGGCTGGAATAATGGCTGCATGGCTGGATGGCTGGATGGCTGGATGGCTGGATGGCTGGATGGATGGATAGATAACTAGATGCATGTGTGGTGTGTCTGTTTATGTGTGGTGTATCTGTGTATGGATGTTTGTATACAAGTGTGTATGTCTGCAGATGGAGAATGGATTGATGGATGGATTGATAGATGGATGGATGGAAGGAAGGATGGGTGGATGGAGATATGGATGGATGGATGGATGGATGGAGAGATAGAAGTATAGGATGCATGGATGAAAGGAGGGAGGAATGGACAGAAAGACAGGGATGGACAGATACTAGGATGGGCAGACAGATGAGTGGGTGGAAAGGATGTGTAGATAGATTGATGAGTGGGTGGATGGTAGGAATAGAAGAATAGTTGAAAGAATGGCTGGCTAGAATGGGGGCTGGCTGGCTGGCTGGATGGATGGATGGATGGCTGGCTGGATATATGTATAGATGGATGGGTGACTGCCTCGCTTGGAAGAAGGATGGATGGCCATATGGACTGAACAGAAATCTACAAGAGATTCTTTAACAATTTTCCATCTGTAACTGACTCCTAAATTCATACTAAACATGCAATAAAAATAATTTATATATTAGCACTCAAACTGAAGAACTGCACATCTACACGAAAACCAATGCAAATCAGACAGAATATGGGTAATTTGTGTAGAAAAAACACAAAGCACTTCAAACAAGCCAGATGTCAAGATAAAAGAAAACTTTAAATTAGCTTTGACACTGCTGTCAGAGTGAATATGTCAAAAAATACAAACCACAAATGTACTGAGGACAAAAGATAAATTAAAACCATATGTTTAAAATGTACGTTTTATGGTTAAGGACAGATAATTGATTGTGAATGTGTTTGCAGGGGTGAGTAGGAGCGAGAAGAGGGCATTTAAAAAATAAAAAAAATAAAAAATTGCAGTTTGATTAAAAAAAAAATTGTGATTCAAAAGACAAAAACGAGAACAATTTTAAGATTTTTTTTTTTAATGACTATATAATTGCATTGACAGTAAAATTGTAGTTGCCTTTGTGTTTAAATGTCTACAGCTACAAATGCTGCGCAAGCATATGTTTTCATTTATTAGGGTGACAGAGTTATGCCCCCACTTATATATACACAGATCTGTTACCAAAGTAATATTTCAATTTAAATTGTTATGAATTAAAATAAGTTTATATATACATTGTACACATTTTTACGTTCAAGTATTTTTGTTTTTGCCATATTATTATTCAATTTAAAACGTATTGTTTTGGTGTGCCATTCACTCTTTCACCTGACCCAACAAGATGTCAACCGGCAGAAACAATATCTGTCTGCTTTTTTTTTCAAAGCTATAAAAAAGAACTACTAAAACATTCAAATAACTTGGGTTTTGGAATATTTGTAATAACTAATATAAACTTCTACACATAAAAAAAGTGCAATGTTTCACAGTTCTTGACATAAAACCTTCCAGCCAACGTCACAACATGAATGCGTGAGCAAGTCTTCATACCGATAGTATCTTGACCAAATATACACTTGTTTGCATTGGCTGTGCTGGCTACTTGGGCGTTTATCCACCTTGTTCCAACAGATGTTTGGAAGGTGCAATATTATTCTCTATACAACTTAAGTCAATAAAAAAGTGGATTCTTGTGCACTTGATAAACTTTTGATAAATACTTCTTTGGCATAGTGCAGTCATATTTGTGTGTGTATGCTTCCCATTGGAGGCCGACCTTTCCTACTGCTGACAGAGCAACTGATAATAGTTCATGCTTTATGAGTTTGCTCTACATAAGATGCCATATTTGTGCAGTTTATATATATATAAACTGCACAAATATATATATACATATATATATATACACATGTATATATATACATGTGTATATATATATATATATATATATATATATGCATCGTCTTCAGACAGAAGTCTAGTAGTATAAATGAAATATTATTGCAGTTAACCAGTATTAATGAATATTATATACAGTAACCAACACAGGCATAGGAAGGTGCCAAAAACTGGGGTGGCACACACACACATATATATAAATACATGTATAAATATATATAAAAAAAACCCATCGCTGCTCCAACAAAGTTGGGGACACATGCCCCCCTTGCCCCCTGCTTCCTACGCCAGTGATTAGTCCAATATATAAAGTTAAAAAGTTAAAGTTTGTTTTGTTTAATGACACCACTAGAGCACATTGATTTATTAATCATTGGCTATGGGATGTCAAACATTTGGCAATTTTGACATATATAGTTTTAGAGAGGAAACCTGCTACATTTTTCCATTAGTAAGAGATTTTTTATATGCACCATCACAGACAGAATAGTACATACCACTACCTTTGATATACCAGTCGAGAATTGGCCATAGTCAGACCTCGGATTTGGCAAATAAGAGGGCAAGGCTATTTGGCTTAGACTGACGGAGATTCTTTTTCTTCTTTTTTTTTGGGGGGGGGGGAGGGGGGGTGGATGGCATTATGGCCAAAAAGCAGGGCAATAAGACAAATTTCAACAAGTGTTTTAAATAAATATGAAAATGTTCATGTTTTTGTAATAAAACAACTTTCAGGTGTCACATTCGAGTAGGCAATTTTCCATGAGACTCTGTTTAAGAGTGGGGCAAGACATAGCTCACTGGAAAAGCGCTCATTTAATGCACAGTCAGTTTGGGATCGATCCCCATTGGGCTATTTTTCGCTCCAGCCAGTGCACCATGACTGGTACATCAAAGGCTGTGGTATGTGCTATCCTGTCTATGGGATGCTGCATATAAAAGATCCCTTGCTGCTAAATCGGAAAGAGTAGCCCATTGCGTGGCGACAACGGGTTTCCTCCCTCAATATCTGTGTGGTCCTTAACCATATGTCTGACGCCATATAACTGTGAATAAAATGTGTTGAGTGCGTCGTTAAATAAAACATTTCCTTCCTTCCTTCCTGTTTCAGAGCATTGGAACATATGACTAAGACAATTTGCCGCATGGCCAGCATTAAATTCGATCCCTGTAATCAAACCATAAATGTAACAGTAATTGTTTTGTTTTTAAATCAGTGTGTCTGCAATCTCAAATATTCACTAATAGAAATAAAATAATTGCCTTCATTTAAAAAAAAAAAAAAGAGATCTTTAAAAAAGTTTATTACTTTTTACTATTATTATTTTAGCAATGACTTAAAATAATGTAAATTATAGCAGTTCGGTGTAACGGTTGAAAACAAACCTATTTTTACATTGTCACAGAGAATACATCAGTCACAGGAAGGTAGCAAAAGATTTCCATTAGATGTCTGGTAAAAGGTTCAGCTGGGACCATAAAGACATTATTTCTTTTAGATGTCATTAACAGTTGATGTTATCTAATGTCAATGTTGGAGTAATGTTTGTAGGAATCCATATATCAGATGTATTGTACCTATAGTACATTATGAACCTTCCATTTTAACTTTGGAATAATGTTTTTAGAAATCCATGAGTCAGATACATTGTACCTACCGGTAGTACATATGTATGTTAAATCATTTTTGGCAGGATTTGCCTATGTGATGACAAAATATGTAAAGGCACCAAATTTTAGCCATAGTTTAAAACGTGCTGAGGTGTTCTTAACAAAATATTCCTTTCCTTTCATTCAGTTGTATTAAGCTGGTCTACAATCAGTGTAAAAATCATATAAATAAATGTAGTGTTAAAGTTTGTTTTGTTTAACAACACCACTAGAGCAAATTCATTAATTATTTAATCATTGTCAAACATCAGGTAATTCTGAAATGTAGTTTTCAGGGGAAACCCACAACATTTTACATTAGAAACAAGGGATCTTTTATATGCACTTTCCTACATACTGAACAGCACATACCATAGCCTTTGATATACTAACTGAGCTAGATCCTGCTCTTTGCCTTAAAGTATTTTAAATCTTATCTATTCTATTGTGGGGTTTTTCTTTCCTATCTATATTACTGCCTCATGTGTTGTACATTAAATACTTTGGTATGTAATGTCATGCCTATGGGAAAGTGCATATAAAAGATTCCTTGTCGTTTTTTTTTGGTAGCAGTCACCTGTGGTGACAGCGAGTTTACTATTCTGACATCCAAAAGAAACTTTACATACATAAAATTTGAATAATTTAATAAATATTGTTGCTAACTGAAAAGAACCAA
Source organism: Gigantopelta aegis (assembly GCF_016097555.1). NCBI lineage: Eukaryota > Metazoa > Mollusca > Gastropoda > Neomphalida > Peltospiridae > Gigantopelta > Gigantopelta aegis. The sequence goes on from NC_054706.1 coordinate 34,165,328, forward strand.
TTTAGAAACCACCTTACAAACACTATGCATGTATCACGAAGTGCGTTGTGACATTTTAACATACTTCAACTTCAACATACTTTCAAATCCTTACCATTTTAAAAATATTTTTATATAATACAATTTCAAGCCTTGTAAAGTTTGTTTTAGACATCAGTATATATATATATATATATATATATATATATATATATATATCTGTCTAAAACCACTTGTTAAAACAACCATATGTTAGACACCAAATATCTGTAGTTTAAAAATGTGCTGAGGTGCTCTTAAACAAATATTATTTTCCTTTTATGTAAATGTTTGTTTGTTTTCAGATATAATATCCTCGAATTACGAGATGCTTTTCAACAAATGGTTTCCATTCATTTAATCTGTAGAAAAAAGTGCCTAAACACACCTTTCAGGATTAAGGAATGAAGAACCGCAGGAAATAAATCAATGCTTAGTTTACAACAAAAGCCACTGTTACTGGGCCATAAATCTCTAACAGCTATCATAAGTGCCTGCCATTGCAACATCAGGCAAAGAAAAAAATATATACGCTGAATGCAAGCATTCCCAACAGCTTGATCTACTAAACAGTACTCCATTCTATTTAATCACAAATAGTATAATTAATGCACTTCAAGTACAACTGTTACGATGACATAAATCTGTAACAGCTATCACAAGTGCCTGCCATGGTAACATTACCAACAAGAACGCTGCAAAATTCCCGTGTTCGTCTTTATCTACTGTTCAGCCCTTCATACACTTTAATCACAAAATAAACACTATTACTGTACTTTAAATACAAAGGAAATGCATGTAGAGTCATTATCTACAGCAAGGAGAGCAAATGAGATATTATTAAAATCTTAAATCAAAAAGTCGTGGTGCGGTTTCGAGGTTTCGCCGTACTCTTGCACAAGACCCGTGTTTGCCGTTATTGCTATCGATTCTTTCGATTGCCGCAATCAAAAGCAATGATTGCTCAATTGCACTGATTGCATAAACCCCTGATGCTTCCAGATAGTGCAAATATACAGACATTTACAATCGCCAATTTACTTAGGGTCAGAGGAAAAATGAGTTAATCTTGGGGTAGACAAATCATGGCAGTGGTCTTGACGTGCGACGGCAAAAAGAAAGCAATTCAGTTCATCTCCATCGCAGCAAATTAGCCAGACCTTTCCGATGGTGTCTCCAAATTAGGGGAACCTTAAAATGGTGTCTCTATATGTTTCAATCATACCAGAACCGCATATGTGATGGAATTGTGGTCGTAATTCAGTGTTATTGAATTGCTACAGTCGCCAGATCTTGAATGTTGCCGAATGCTGCAGTCGCTGGGTCTGAATGGCACCAGTTCCCGCAGCCATTGTGTCTGAGAATGTGGTGGATCTCGACAGTCATTGTGGCGGGTGAATGTCATGAATTGCACAATCAAGCTGAACTGTTAATGTATTAGGTATCTGTGACAATGTCTGGGTTGTATCAGTGAGTGAAATGGAGTCAAACTAAAATAAATGTGACGCATAAAGTGTGTCTGTGTTAGCACTTGTATGATTTTTGTATGTTGGTTTGCATACAAATTAAGGAAGAGAATACAGAGCAGCCAGTGCACCACGACTGGTATATCAAAGGCCGTGGTATGTGCTATCATGTCTGTGGGATGATGTATATAAAAGATCCCTTGCTACTAATGGAACAATATAGCAGGTTTCCTCTCTAAGACTATATGCCAAAATAACCAAATGTTTGACATCCAATAGCCGATGATTAATGCATCTATGTGCTCTAGTGGTGTTGTTAAACAAAACAAACTTTAAGAATACAGAGCTGTAACTAGCAAGTGGGGAGGGGTGGGGGTGGGGACACAGGGAAGGCTAAATGGACCACAGAAAACTATGAAGTACACTAAAGTTTTTTTTTTAAATGCCCTTTCCCCCCCCCTTAGCTGGAGAAAACTATATTGCTATACTTTATTGAATATTAACTGCCACAATACCTAGTTATTTTAGGCTAGAAATAACTAACTAAATAGATAAATGAATTAACAGATAAATAAGTAATACTTAAGTAAGTAAATAAAGAAAAGAATGTTTTAAAGACAAATCCAACACATTTTTATATACAGTTATAGGGTACCAGATATATGATTGCTGACTACACAGATAACAACAAAAACCAGGTGCTGCCACTCCATGGTCTACCTTTTCATTTTAACAGCAAGATAGCTTTTATATACACCATGCCACAAACAGAACAGTACATACCACAGATGGAATGAGAAATAGTCCAATCGGTTCATCGATGGGGATCAATCATAAACTGATTTCACATCAGGCAAGCACTTTGCCACTGAGATATGTCCAACCCCCTTTTAGGCTAGGTACAGCCTCCGAATATTTGTTTATTGATACCCAAGTACATAGTTTAATTAGCAACCCCCTTTTAGGCTAGGTACAGCCTCTGAATATTTGTTTATTGACATCCAAGTACATAGTTTAATTAGCAACCCCCTTTTAGGCTAGGTACAGCCTCTGAATATTTGTTTATTGACATCCAAGTACATAGTTTAATTAGCAACCCCCTTTTAGGCTAGGTACAGCCTCTGAATATTTGTTTATTGACATCCAAGTACATAGTTTAATTAGCAACCCCCTTTTAGGCTAGGTACAGCCTCCAAATATTTGTTTATTGACATCCAAGTACATAGTTTAATTAGCAACCCCCTTTTAGGCTAGGTACAGCCTCCAAATATTTGTTTATTGACATCCAAGTACATAGTTTAATTAGCAACCCCCTTTTAGGCTAGGTACAGCCTCTGAATATTTGTTTATTGACATCCAAGTACATAGTTTAATTAGCAACCCCCTTTTAGGCTAGGTACAGCCTCCAAATATTTGTTTATTGACATCCAAGTACATAGTTTAATTAGCAACCCCCTTTTAGGCTAGGTACAGCCTCTGAATATTTGTTTATTGACACCCAAGTACAAAAGTGTACATAGTTTAATTAGTAACCCCCTTTTAGGCTTGGTACAGCCCCAGAATATTTGTTTATTGACACCCGAGTACATAGTTTAATTAGCAACCCCCTTTTAGGCTAGGTACAGCCTCCAAATATTTGTTTATTGACACCCAAGTACATAGTTTAATTAGCAACCCCCTTTTAGGCTAGGTACAGCCTCCGAATATTTGTTTATTGACACCCAAGTACAAAAATGTACATAGTTTAATTAGCAACCCCCTTTTAGGCTTGGTACAACCCCAGAATATTTGTTTATTGACACCCAAGTACATAGTTTAATTAGCAACCCCGTTTTAGGCTAGGTACAGCCTCCGAATATTTGTTAATTGACACCCAAGTAAATAGTTTAATTAGCAACCCCCTTTTAGGCTAGGTACAGCCCCAGAATATTTGTTTATTGACACCCAAGTACATAGTTTAATTAGCAACCCCCTTTTAGGCTAGGTACAGCCTCTGAATATTTGTTTATTAACACCAAAGTACATTAGTTTAATTAGCAGTTATTACAAGTCTAAAATTTGGTAACTGTGACACTTACTCTAGATTTAAAGAATTTGAAAAGCTGCACAAAAACATTGTCTCAATGGTTACTTCTGCCTATTAGTATCTAGTAAAGACAACACATACCACAGCCTTTACTACATCACTTGTGCAATATTGGTTGGAAGGGGGAAAAAAACACCCAATAGGTACATCAAATGTTTTTGATCCTAAGACTTGCACCACCTCAATCAACCTGTAAGGGGCGGGACGTAGCCCAGTGGTAAAGCATTCGCTTAATGCGCGGTCAGTCTGGGATCGATCCCCGTCGGTGGGCCCATTGGGATATTTCTCATTCATCCTGTCTGTGGGATGGTGCATATAAAAGATCCATTGCTACTAATTGAAAAGAGTAAACCATGAAGTGGCGACAGCAGGTTTCCTCTCTCAATATTTGTGTGGTCCTTAACCATATGTCCAACACCATATAACCGTAAATAAAATGTGTTGAGTGCATCGTTAAATAAAACATTTTCTTCCTTCAATCAAACTGTAGTGCTCACTGAACTAAACCCACCTTTTAAAAAAAAAAAACCCAACAAGAATTCTAAACAAGACATTTATTTTGAGTCAACATAGTGCATCTAGGGTAAAGCGAATTAAAGACTGGAGCACTTTGGATTCTGACAAGATTGGTTTTTGACAACTCTAATGAAAAGCCATCTCATCAACAAACAGGCATTAAGGGAGACCAGAAATGAGCACAGCGGGAGTTATACTTATTTGCAGTCAGTAGGGTGTAACATTGATGTAATCTGGGAGAGATGATGTACTGCCGTGGTGATCATGTCTGACACTGTGCAGACATATGCACCCAAGGAATGTAGGCTTCAGGTAACAATTCAATAAATGTTTTAGTTGTTTTTTCTTTCTTACTGGAACAGCTGTACTTTTAGTGCAGGTTATTGATTAGCTCAAGTGTTATTCAGCCTTGTCCTGTTTATGTTGGGTCAAGGCTAGAGAGTACTGTGACTTATATAGAAAGTTTGTTTTGTTCAACAACACCACTAGCACATCGATTTATTAATTATTGGCTATTGGATGTCAAACATTTTGGTAATTTGACATACAGACTAAGAGAGGAAACCTGCTTCATTTTTTCAATAGTAGCAAGGGATCTTATATAATTATGCACTTTCACACAGACAGGAAAGCACATCCCACAGTCTTTGACCAGTTGTGGTGAACTGGTTGGAATGAGAAAACCCCCCAAATCAGTTGAATGGATCCACTGAGGTCAGGCAAGAGCTCAACTGACTAAGCTAAATCCTGTGCCAAGATAAAAATATTGTTTTTATACCATAGACAGGGCAACACATATCATGGCCTTTGACGTACCAGTTGTGGTGCACTGGCTGGACCGAGAAATAGCCCAATGAGCCCACCGACAGTAATCGATCCTAGACTGGACTATGTCCTGCCCCTGGTCAGGGCTAGAGAGTACTCTATGTAATAGGTTGTCAATTTCCAACTTACCAAATGGTTGCCAAGTACTGTGTTTTAAATATACTCATTTTCCAAAATCTACACTATGTACAGACCTTTAGTTTGATCCTTTTTTAATTTACTCATAACATTAAACTTACATGATAGTGGTTAACACAAACGCTACAAGCAGAAACCCGACACCCCTATCTGAAACGGGCTTATTCTCTGTTTCGGAAAAATGTTAGTTTAATATTATGATTTAGCTACACAATAATAAAATTAGAAGTCACTTGAGCTAGTTCTTGTTCAGCCCACTGCTCTACAGGCTTGAAGCTTTTAAAACTTTTATAGCCTTTTCAGTTTATTTACCAAATTATCATGGGAAGAAACAAATTCAGTCTATATTATAATATTCAAATTCCCTTTATTATCAAAAACATCTTTCTTTCTTTCAGTATACAAAACAGATCACAGACTTGCTGTATTTGCTTAAGTATGATCTAAAACTTTAATACACGGCAGAAGAAACTATCAAAACAAGAAGATAAAGACTTCAAGTTATTGGAAATCTGTATCATCATTAAAGAATGCCAGTCATTACACCAAACATGTCAGTTCCAGTGTCGAAAGTTTGTGCTCTTTGTTAAACATGGGCAACCTTTCCCACCACAGATCAAAGAGGAGTAATAGTATTACAACAGTATTGTAAATATCAAAGCTCTGCTACAAACCACATGTAAGTTAGACCACAAAGAAACAAAGGCCAGCAACCGATTACAGATGATGTTTTCTATACATTAAGGTCAGTCATGGAAGTTTTATAATGTCTTTTTTGTGTGTGTGTGTGTATATGCAATAAATAAAAAAACATTTAAGATGAATTCCACCCTGAATGTAAGAGCTTTTTGCAAATATTTAAGAATGAATTTTTTAAATATAATAATGCAAGATAAAAAAAAAAAAAAAGTTTGTTTTGTTTGATGACACCACTAGAGCACATTGATTAATAAATCATTGGCTACTGGATGTCAAACATTTGGTAATTGTGATTCATAGTGATCAGAGGAAACCAGCTGCATTTTTCCATTAGTAGCAAGGGATCCTTTATATGCACTTTCCCACAGACAGGGAAGCACATCCCACGGCCTTTGACCAGTTGTAGTGCACTGGTTGTAATGAGAAAAAACCCAATCAGTTCAATGGATCCACTGAAGTCAGGCGAGCATTCAACTGACTGAACTAAATCCTGCCCCAAGATAAAAATACTGTTTTTATTGTTTTTCCATTTTAATATGTATGTAAGTTTTTATTTCTTACTACTGTAATAATTTTTATTATTTTGAAATTCTGTTTTGTAATAATAAAAATAACCTCAATATATATATATATATATATATATATATATATATATATATATATATATATATACACAAAAAAAAATTAATTCATAAATTTATTGATGTTTATGTACTTAAAAAAAAGATGCAGCACAGACACACATGACGTAAAATAACAAATACACTGCCTTCCATATCCCTCGGTGCATGCATGTGTTCAATTCTGGAACGGCTCTTAACGAAATACATCTATACATACTGACAGGCGTTATTAGTTTACTTGTTTATGAGTATTAACCTTTGCTTTTGTAAATGATGTTTACCCCCAGGCTGGGTGTGCTGACTATAAGACCCTGCAGATATTTAGTTTTCCATGTCACAATGATGCAACATGAGGCAACTGAATGCATCCCATGAGAAGAGGATCAAAGGAATGGGCTGACAGCAGATATGTTCATAATGCCCACTGCCTTTCCCATCTACCTTGGCTGTCTTTGAACATTGACTAACAGTGACAGATGACCTAACGAGATCCCAGTTAGGCATTCACACATAACTTCAATTCGATGGCCGCGTAACAACTGATAACGTGCTTACTTAATGACTTATATCTCCTTTTGTTAGCAATTAGGGCCGAAACCTGCCACAATATCAACCTTGCAATTGACAGCCACCTGTCTAAAGAGGACAGCTTAGGTTGTGAGTTGGGTATTCATATGTAACTCAAGAGTTTGTTTTGGTTACCGACACCGACATGAAACTTCAATTCGATGGCTGCGTAACAACTGATAACGTGCTTACTTAATGACTTGTATCAACCTAGCAATTAACAACCACCTGTCTAGAGAGGACAGCTTAGGTAATGAGTTGGGTATTCATATGTAACTCAAGAGTTTGTTTTGGTTACCGACACCGACATGAAGCTTCAATTCGATGGCCATGTCATGTGACAACTGATAACACGCTTACTTAATGACTTATATCTCCTTTTGTTAGCAGTTAAGGCCAAAACCTGCCAGAATATCAACCATGTCATTGACAGCCACCTGTCTAGAGAGGACAGCTTAGGTTGTGAGTTGGATATTCATATGTAGCCCAAGAGTTTTGTTTTGTTTAACGATACCACTTTAGCATAATGATTAATTAATCATCCACTGCTGGATGTCAAACACTGACAAATTCTGACATGTAGTCTTCTGAGGAAAACCGCTACATTTGTCCACTGGCAGCAAGGGATCTCTTATAATATATGCTATCCCCACAGACAGGACAGCAGGTAACATGGCCTTTGATAAACCAGTCGTGGGACACTGGTTAGGATGAGAACAAACCGAATCAGAAAATGTATCCACTGAGGGGATTCGATCCCATGACTCAAGCAACTCAGGCAAGCGCTCTACTGACTGAGCTAGATCCCACCTTTGTAATTCAAATTTCAAGGGCAGGACGTAGCTCAGTGGTACAGCGCTCACCTGATGCACGCTATCGATCTAGGATCGATTCCCGTTCGTGGACCCATTGGGCCATTTCTCATCCCAGCCAGTGCTCCACAACTGGTGTAACAAAAGCTGTGGTATGTGCTATCCTGTCTTTGGAATGGTGCATATAAAAGATCCCTTGCTGCTAATTGAAAAGAGTAGCTTATGAAATGGCAATAGCGGGTTTCCTCTCTCAATATTTGTGTGGTCCTTAACCATATGTCCGATGCCATATAACTGTAAATAAAATCTGTTGAGTACATCGTTAAATAAAACATTTCCTTCCTTCCTTCCTTCAAATTCCGAAGCTATTAAGATAAGAAACTAATGACTGTTCTATGTTACTTATGGATTACATGTTTGGACAAATCGTCAAAACTGCTGTTCAGTCACGTGTATTAAGTAGCCACTTGTTTTAAAAATAGCATTTTTTTGCTTCCCCCATCCTATACCTTTTACTAAAGACAAATATAACAAGGTCTATTGTTTTTATAACTTCTGTGGTTTAATTTGCCATCAAATGATATCATCAATATTTGCCTATGTGATTCTTAAGTCCAATCACCACATTTAACACAAAACAGCTAAATAACGTTAGTATTTGTAATCACTGTGAGATTTATTTTATTAATGAAAAGTAAAAGTTTGTTTTATTTAACGACACCACTAGAGCACATTGATATATTAATTATCGGTTATTGAATGTTGAACATTTGGTAATTTTGACATAGTCTTAGAGAGGAAACCCACTACATTGTTCCAATAGTAGCAAGGGATCTTTTATATGCACCAACCCACAGACAGGATAGCACATACCATGGCCTTTGATATACCTGTCTATTTTATTAATGAAGAAATATATGTAATATATTAACAGGGTAGTGTCCATTGTGATTAATTGAAAACAAGTCTATAAGGTGGCACTAGCCTCGGTGATTCACACTTCAGTACTGGCATTCACTATACTGACTTTCTTTCTCACTATGATGCGCAGTTGGTTTAGGATCGATTCCCGTCGGTGGCTCCATTGGGCTATTTCTCGTTCCAGCCAGTGCTCCACAACTAGTGTAACAAATGCTGTGGTATGTACTATCCGTGGTGTGGGATGGCGCATATAAAAGTTACCTTGCTGCTAATCCAAAAGAGTAGCTCATGAAGTGGCGACAGCGGGTTTTCTCTCTCTATATATGTGTGGTCCTTAACCATATGTCTGACACCATATAACCGTAAATAAAATGTGTTGAGTGTGTCATTAAATAAAACATTTGCTTTCTTTTTTTCTTTCTTCTTTCTCACTAACTAGTAGCAACTAACCACTAACTCAATTCCTGAACAGACAACCCATATAGATGCAGTGTGTCCAGGACAGCATGCTTGAACCCTCATATGACAAAAACACGAACAAAGTAAAAAGTGAAAATGAATAAAATGAATATTAATAAAATGAATATGTTATGGAAAGGCAATATGTGGTCGTAATATAATTATTTCCTCATTCTATTCCCCATATCGGAATTAGCATATATTTAACAACAGATACATTTATGATGGTATTAATCAAATATTATTTTTCAATACCCAGACCCCACCTAAATCCATAAATGGAAAGAAACATGATGAATATAATTAAACATGATTTGTAATAATTATTATAGTGCCATCTAAAAATATTTTTATGACCAATAAGAAAACAACACATGACAAAAAGGAAAACAAAGGCTGAACTAATTGACACCGAAAAACGACACGGCGCCTTAAATCACGCACATTTCAAAATTAATAAAGCAGAAAAGTGCTGTCAATTTCCACATAAAACTAACACATTTTATTTTTCATGGTGCTGTGATTAAGTGCGTATAAATCTGGCTGATTCATCCAAAGACTGCAGAAGGCAAGCCGTTTATTGCAAATTAAAAGAGTTATGAAGACAAACCACAAAGTTGACTGATTTAATGAACAATAAACACAGACCGGTGTCTTGGTCCGTGTGATCCAAATGTGATCTTGGCTCGGACAATTTACATGCTTGATCAACACTGCAGTATCAATTCTCAGGTAAACAATGGAACCGTGTCAATTTTGTGCAATTAAAATGGTAAATTAAGATTCTTATCAAGTTCCTTTGTAACAGGATGAAAAGATTTTATTATTTTCATTAATGGTGATTGTTTTAATAAGTATATATTGAAAACCAATAAAGTTTTACTGCCAGTGGAATTAAGTTGCATTATAAAGGATTCAGTTATATGTTTTTAAAAAAACATTAAGATTAGAATAAATAACAAATCTCATAGTCTAATAATTAATTACCATTCAGAATAATTTAATAATTTCATGGCAATTTGATGTAACATGTCCCTTAGATTTTTTAGAAGTGTAAGAATATTGTCCCCATTGTTTGTTTGTTTGTTTGTTTTGTTTAACGACATTACTTGAGCACATTGATTTATTAATCATTGGCTATTGGATGTCAAACATATGGTCATTTTTGACACAGTCATAGAGGAAATCCACTGCATTTTTTCATTAGTACCAAGGGATCTTTTATATGCACCATCCCACAGACAGGATAGCACATACCATAACCTTTGATATACTAGTCGTGGTGCACTGGCAGTGATGAGAAATACACCAACGGGGATCGATCCCAAATCGACCACGCATCATGCGAGCGCTTTACAACTGTATGTCCCGCCCCCCCCCCACCCCCAACTGCAGTTGTTAGATGCACATGCAGTGAACAAATGACATTAAATCAAAATGGTAAAAATGACTGGGATTGGGCTATTTTCTTGTTCCAGTCAGTGCATCATGAATGGTATATCCAAGGCTGTGGTATGTGTTATCCTGTTTGTGGGATGGTGCATATAAAACAATGTAGTGGGTTTCCTATCCAAAACTAAAAACTATGTCAAAATTACCAAATGTATGACATCTAACAGCTGATGATTAATAAATTAATGTGCTCTAGTGGTGTCATTAAATAAAACAAACTTTTCAGTATCTCTCCACACCTCAGCCCTCAAGCTATAAAATTATTATTACACAATCTCACTGACAAGGCATAATTTGGTCAAATCTAAAACAATAACCACTGGTGAAAGGTTAGATGGTGTAGTGGTTAACCAAACCATCAGACAAACTTAAGGCTTGCAGGTACTGGGTTCTCATCCTGGTACGGCTCCCACCAGAGCGAGTTTAACAACTCAGTGGGTAGGTTAGGCCACTACACCCACTTCTCTATCATTAATCACTAACAAGTAACCCTCTGTCCTGGACAGATAGCCCAGATAGCTGAGATGTGTGTGTCCAGGATAGTGTGCTTGAACTTTTATTTTATATAAGCACGGAAATATCTATGAGCTATAAGCTAAGTGAGATGGAAAGATGTATGCATGAACAGGCAGCATTCTTCTAATGCTGGTTGCCCAGGGCAGAGAAAGGCACAAAGCTGTACTACATGTTAACAGTCCGAAAGTAATCTGGAAATAAAACGTCTTCATTAACTGATGCTATTAAACTTACCAATCATGGAAACACTCCACGTAATGGTAATTGGGTGGATATATAAATAAATGAGTGATATAGAAAGATAACTGGCTGAGATTGTACAAGGTGGGTTACTGAAGATCAAAGGAAGAAGAAACCAGGTTGTACAGTGCGGTGTTGTAGGCAATGTATCACCAAACTGTATTAACCAGCACAGATACCTGTTCATAGAAACACATTGTTTATAACGGAAAGGAATATTAGTATAATGACATTTTATAACAGGTAAAACGATAGCTAATTGGACAATAACTAATGTTTTCTGCATTGCATGGCCAGAGGAACTGGATCTGGCTTAGCTGTTAGAGCGCTCTGCTTGCTTGAGATGATTTGGTCATAGGATCGAAACCCCTCAGTGGAACGATTCTCTGACTAATTTCCCCCCCATCCCAACCAGAGCGCCATGGCTGGTGTATTAAAGGCCATGGTATGTGCTGTCCTGTCTGTGGGAAAATGCATATAAAAGATCTCTTGTTGCTAATGGAACAATGTAGCAGCTTTCCTCTAAGACTATATGTCAAAAATTACAAAATATTTGACACCCAATAGCCGATGATTAATGAATCAATGTGCTCCATAAGGGTCATTAAGCAAAACAAACTTTAACTTTAACTTTTTATAGCCACAGACCTATGTCTATTTGATGTTTAGCTCAGCTATTTCGACACTTGGTCGAGACAGGAAAACCACTGTTGCACATTTAACTTTGAATGGCCATAGACCTTCCGTTGACTGTCCCACACAGAAATATTTTACAATCTTTGACACTTCTTTTTCAACCCACTGCTCACTGACCAATATGAAAATTATCGAATTCAATTAAATTTAATGGCAGTTATATTATCATTAAGGCAGTGACATTACCATTAAGCTGAGAGAGTGATGGGGTCCAGCCAGTTATAAACTCAGGAAATGAGAAAACATCTGAGACTCAACATTTAACTGGTCAGTGTTTGTGTCACAAATCTGACACACTTTCTGTGTCATCCATCTTTGACTTAATGCATCCTTTACAGCTGCTTTCTTCAAATAATGGCAATGGATTTTTTTGTCTTCCTGGTATTTCTTGATGCTCGGAAATCCAAGGTTCCAGATAAGAAAGATTTGGTTTCGGTTCAACTGCCACTTATGGACAATACAAGTGTTGAAAAACAGGCTAATCACAGCTATTTAGGTGAACAATTTAATACCATTAACAATATTTATACAGCCTAATTACAGCTTCAAAATAGCAGCAACCAAAAAAGAAAGGATTTATGGGAGGATAGAGTTATTACTTTATATGGCACATATTATTCACTGAAGCCAAATATAAAACAATTAGTTTTGAAGAATTGCACTAAAGGGATAATATGAGAGAACAAGCAGTGAAATGTTAAACTAATGTTAAGTAATTACCAAAAAGTCTCTGCTTACATACAAGTCAGTCAGCTATATTCAGCTAGCCTAGAGAGACTCACCATCAATAATAATTTTTTTTTTTTTTTTTTAATGACACCACTAGAGCACATTGATTTATTAATCATCGGCTATTGGATGTCAAACATTTGGTCATTTTGACATATAATAGTCTCAGAGAGGAAACCCACTACATTTTTTCCATTAGTAGCAAGGGATATTTTATATGCACCAGCCAATCAGACAGGATAGCATATACCATGGCCTTTGATATACCAGTCGTGGTGCACTGCCTGGAACGAGAAATAGCCCAATGGGCCCACCGACAGGGATCGACCATCAATAATAGTGAAGATAAATACATGTATTTAGTATTTTATAAAACCCAACACCCCTCCTCCCCGCCCCCCCCAAAAAGAAGAAAAAAAAGAAGTCATTAGAACATATCTCAAAATATAGATCACTTTTTAGAATTCTCATAAAAAAACTGTAACCACACCAATGCCTGACAAATTACATAAAAACCAGTTTATTTATGCATTGGGTATGCAAATTTACTTGGAATAATTTATTTACTATTTAGGTAGAAATGGCCCATGGTATGCTACTACTTACAATGGATAACTACACACTGATAGTAACTAGTTAATTATTATTTGTTATATTTATATTACATATACTTATAACTCACCATGCAAGTTAAAAATTAAACAGGAATATTATTGGTTTCTGATTAATATTTCTTTATAATAGATTTTTATTTTATTTTTTAAATGATACAATATGTTGAGTAATACAAAATTTCATTAGGGTTTGACTCATCACCATTCACATCATACAATTAGTTTTTACAACAAAAAAACCCAAATCAATAGAAATAACAGTATACATAATTTAACAAACTTAAAATTATTGAAATCAATATGCTCAACAATACACATTAAAAAAAATTCTTTTCAAAATCTAAGCCAATAATTAATTATTTAAAAAATATATTCTCCGTGATGAAATAACATGAAGAGAGTTTTTGTCCATTTGTAATATTTTATTATAGAAATATGTTTCTACAAGACACAGTACTTATGTAACCCGATCTGGTGACATACACACTGAAATAAAGTGCCCCGATGGCAGCTGGGTATCTCGTTCCTGGAGTGTGCTAATTATTCAAACAAAAGCACAGAGGAAAGGTTTGATATCTTGTAAGATAAAAGCCTCGTCAAACAGAGCTGAGCCTGTTGACAGAAATTATCTAAGGTGGCTTTGCCTGGGAATAAGGGCATGTCAAACTCTTTACATAAAGTCAACACAATTCACCCCGCTCCATATGGCTGTTGAAAGGGCCGGTGAGAAGGGAGGGCCGGTGAGAAGGGAGATCCGGTGCCGACACTGGTCACATCTTGATAATGGTTTGTCAGGATCTCCCTTTCATGAACGTGATGACAAACTTTTTATTTCTTTACTAGTTTTTCACATGTATACAAAATATATACATTGAAACCCTCTAAACTGGACACACTTTGGACCAAGACAAATGTCCAATTTTAAGAGGGATCCGGTTAAGAGAAGTTAAGTTCTGTCTTGGTTTTTAAAAAGGGACTCTGTAAAATGTCTGATTTTGAGGGAATTTCAATTTATAGAGGGTCCAGTCTTAAGAGGTTTCACTGTGTGTGTGTGTGTGTATATATATATATATATATATATATATATATATATATATATAGTACACACTTCGTGACTAAACAATTGCAAGCATTGCTCGAGAGTTAGCAGTCAAATGTCATGGGATTTTTAGTTTTATGGCGGTTGCGGGTTGGGGATTGGGGGTGGGGGTGGGAATATGTTCAAGGTCATGCTCCCCATGGATTTCAAAATATTAATGCAGGGCAATCCTCCCCCCAAACCCAAATTTAAAAAAAATTGATGAGCTGTATAGCCAATTCTAGAAAGGTCTGGTATGTCCCTGAACACAAATATTAATTTACATTTAAACATTTTTATTTTAAATTATTCATTTTGAACCCATTCAATCCTTCCTTCATTTTGAACCCTATTAGTTTTTGTGTCTATTAAATATCAATATTCTTACAATTTATCTTATAAACATTTTAGGCCTATTTTGACAGTTTAATTACTAAATTAATCATGAAATTTAAAAATAAAAATACAATATTGACATTTCTTCTGTCCTCCAGTGTGCTTTAAAGATTAGAGCTGGGCTGTATATCGTATATACCGTTCGGTATCAGTATCATGTCAATACCGATTTACCGTACTGAGTAAATTTCAAAATACCGAAATTTCAGTATTGAAAAATGTTATCCGCCATTTAGTAAAGCACTAACAATATATCTGACGAATGCAAAATAGCTGAAAAGAAGAGAGAGATGAGGGCCTTGTATATGGAATTTAATTTTATTTAGATGAAATTAGCAGGTGAGACTTAACTCGGGCATGTATTGTATCAATACTGAATACTGTACCGATACCAAGGTAAATAAAAAAAAATATACCGATACCGATACTAAACCTCAAATTTGAATACAGCCCAGCTCTATTAAAGATTCATTATTTTTATAGTTTTGCTATGTTATGATAACAATCAGACAAACTGTTCATACTGTTACAAGTTGCCATAAACACTATTAATATATATTATTAAAATTAATATCCTGTTTTATTGTGTAGGTTTGTCACGTTCCATTTAACATAGTACATTAAATCCAGATCTATGAATTTTCATATCAAATATATATTATAATATAAATACAACAAAGACATCTTCATGAAAAATAAAGTCATAATGACCGTCAATAGAAATAAAATGTATTCCAGAGTGCACATTATATCTGTTTAATGTAGTTCAATTTTGTTTAATTAACTGTTTAATTAATTAATTAACATGAATTTAGACTATGACTTTCATTAATTAAGATCTTATATTTTAGTGGCCAAGCAATAAAGTTAAACACAAAAAGAGATTTTGTTTCTGCCGCTCAAAAAGGAAGAACTTCTGCTTCTACAGCAAAACTAATACAGTGAAACCTCTTAAAACCGGACCCTCTGTAAACCGGAATTCCCTCAAAACCGGACGTTTTTCGCGGCCCCTTTTTAAATATCTGTACAGAAGAGAAGCTCTCTAAACCGGATACCTCATAAAACCAGACTTTTTACTTGGTTCCAAAGGTGTCCAGTTTAGAGGAGTTTCACTGTAGTTCTTTTCTGGTTTGCTGAAAGTGTGAGAGATTATAGCACCGATTGCCTGCATTAGTATTTTCCATACCACTTGATTCCCCATGACTGATTTATCAAAACACATGGAACATGCAGCCTCGTCTGTGGGAAAAATACAAAAGACTGCAAGTGATAAACAACTTTCAAGAGATTTGAGAGATTTCACACAAGAGATTTGATTTCAGAAGATTTCTTCTCAAATATTTTGGACCATGTTTCAATCATTAAAATGTATGCTGGGTTGTTAATGAATAAATGTTTTCAATTATTAATGTTCACATAAAGAAGAAATAAATTAAAGGTTCATTATCATCAGTTCAAAGTTTGTTTTGTTTAATGACACCACTAGAGCACATTGGATGTTAAACATTTGGCTATTGGATGTCAAACATTTGGTAATTCTGACACGTAGTTATCAGAGGAAAGCCGCTACATTTTTCTTGATGCAAGGGATCTTTTATATACACTTTTCCACAGACAGGACAGCACATACCATGGCCTTTGATCAGTTGTGGTGCACTGGTTGAACTGTCAAAAAACCCAATCAGTTGAATGGATCCACTAAGGTGGTTCGATCCTGAGATGCAAGCACCTCAAGTGAGCAGCAACCAACTGTGCTAAATCCCACCTCATTAGTTTATAAGTCATATTTTGTTGTTTTATATCCATCAGTCAATCAACAGATTTTTCAATCAAAAATTAAAAAAATTCTGTTAGTAAATGAAATTATTTGGTTGTAATTTATTTGGTTGTAATTTATTACAAGCATGTAGTTTAAGAAATAATCCAGGCACTGAATTTATGGACATTTTTAAGATCGACCATTAACATAGGTAAAAATAATGTAGATATTTTGTTATTCTACCTGGAATTTCCGATGCCATAAAACCGTAAATAAAATGTGTTGAGTGCGTTGTTAAATAAAACATTTCCTTTCCTTCCTTCTATCTGGAATTTGTGGAAGCATGAAATCCTGCTAAATTCGCAACCTGTAATCTTTAAATTTAGAAACAAAAATTAATATTTTTGGCAATAAGCCACCATGTGAAAAATTCAACCCAATTAAGCTGCTTTAATGCAAACAAAAGAAAAAACGCCAGCAAACCAAGTTAGGTTGTGCTGGTTTCACTTTCACTTGGCTGCCTCTAGCTCTCCAAGACAGCACTTTCTGCAGGTAATGTGACAGGTAAAGGAACTGGGAGAAAAGCCGTTCAATAAATTTGCCAGTGTTTTACCTGGTGGTGACATTAAGTCGCAAACATGAGTCACAGAGCACACAGAATCATCAGGTCTGATTTCAAGCTTTTCTCCCCAGACACTCTAATAACTTGTAAATCTTGAGCACATCATTGCCAAAGTGTCCCAACAAACCAATTTACATACTGTAAAACCTTAAAAAATTAATGGATGAATGAATGAATGAATAAATGAATGAATTAATGAATAAATGAATGGAGTAATGAGTGGAGAAATGAAAGAATGGGTGGATGGATGGATGGATGGATGGATGGATAGATGGGATGGATGGGATGGATGGATGGATGGATGGATGGATGGATGGATGGATGGAAGGATGGATGTTTAACAACATCCCAGCAATTAAAAATACACTGGCTACTGGATTTCAAATGTTCACAGTAAAATTGATTAATGGTGCTTTAAACAAGTTAATCTAACATACTTTTAGCAAAATATTCAGAAATAGTTTTTTAAAGATCATTATAAATACAATTTTCAATCATTTACAAGATATTTGTGACATGTTATGCTGTAAACAATGTCAAAAAACACTTGGCATCAATATGGAGGCTTGTCAAAACCTTTAATGGGTTATTGTGATCTCTATGACAGCTACTTTTTATAACAAAGTGTCTCTTACCAAATGAAAATAGTAATATATACTCAGATATACACCATGTACCCAATTCATAAACCATCCATCCATCCATCCATCCATCCATCCATCCATCCATCCATCCATCCACCCACCCCACACGGATCGGTATTCACTTTTACCATTCCTTAAACATGTCCCCAGTTCTTGAAAGACAACAAAACCTTCCCTCCTCCACTATAGGTACAACTATAAACCAAATTTCATTGACTAAGGACTTATAGTTTATAAGAAAATGATCTAAACGAGAAACTTTAAGGTTAAACTTTAACACAAAAGTCGATTGCTGTCGCCAAATCAGACGTTGCCACTATCGGAAAAGTAATACCTATATCTTCCCTATTTACTTCATAAAGGCAAAACAAAAAGTTAAGATTTATATCGATAGCTGAAAATTTAAAAGGTTTACAACAAAGTTTTTAAAGAAATGAAGACATGTCAAACTTTGGTGAAAGTAGATCTCTCCATAAGGCTTCAGTTCTGAAGGGCACTTGAGAGTAGATGGAATTCATCATAGATATAAAAGTCCAGTTATGTCTCCATTTATAAAAGGGCCACACAAAGCTATACATCTCGTAAAAGAAAGTCAACAAATGAATATCCTACTTAAACAAAAATAATACCACACTCAAACAGGGTCAATGGGTAAGGTCTAAAAAAACCTTGATGCTTAAAAGTGGGTTTCCTATTAAGATTGTTATTCTATAATAGATAAATATATGTATGATACACCAGTTGAAAGCAATAACAATGAAATACATAAATGATTTAGAAAAAAGAAACCCTCCCAACATTTTACAATAAAATACGAAATTAAATTATATATAAATATATATATACATTAAATATATATAATTACAAACTTTCCGAATTTATACGATTTACTGTATTCTGATTGGCTGACGTCACTAAAAAACCAAGCGTTATCTTTCCATAAACCTCATAAAAATACGTCATCACAGAAGACCAAGATCGATTGGAACTATTTTTAGCTGGATGGGCGAGAAGCCCAATGACCCAGTTCAGTGATCGTTTTAAAAATAGAACAAGGAAGTGACCTGTTTTCTCGATTAAAAAACATAAGGGAAACTGGATGAGATATTCATGTTATAAAATTTTTTTTTTTTACAATATATTTTTTATTTGTTTTTATTCTGTTAAAAAAACCCCCCAAAACATCCAATAGTATGTATACATGTATTCCTACGCTTATTTACAGAACATGGCTGATGGTAAGAATGAAAGAAATTATTTTTGAGTGTTTTAAGGTACACTTCTTGTACTGTTTGTAATTATAAGAATTGTTTCTCATTTTTTAGGAATTTATCGATGTATAAAAGTCACAAATGTAGTATAAAATCGCGTAGCGATTTTATACCATTTGTGACTTTTATACATCGATAAATTCCTAAAAAATGAGAAACAATTCTTATATATACGTACTCATACATTTTGCTTATGTCTAACAATGTAAATAATTATTAGATTTATCTTATAACAGAGAAAATAAAAATCATAATTTCTCACTTATGCATTGGTTTGTATAGCTTACAATATTATTGAACAATTTTACGCTTACAAACCAATGACTTTGCTGGTACTAAATATGACTTCATCACAATTTGGCAAACACACACAATGATGTCACATACTTTAAAATGTTTGTATTTATGTCTCTCGGTTTTTATTGTTAAATTTGTAATAAAATGCTATTTTAATACAATCCATTACAGTATTTTTACATAATAAATTGAACTTTGGTTTTTAAAAATTATCTATGATTGTGAATAAAATACCAAGTCATAGCAATACTCAGAATAGTGTGTAAAGTTGTTGCTAAAGCTTGTGACTGAAAATTATTTCACTCGGGACATAAATTTGATAATAACTGGTAACTCGTTTATTATCATCTATTTAATCCATGGGAAAATACCTCATTTAGGTGATATTACTCATCTAAAACATAAATACACATATCATTGGTTTTCACTTCACACCAGCTAAAAAGAACCTATCACATCGAATGTGCTGTGAATTTGTCAAAACAAGCTTCACCGAAACTGACCATATCGTAATTATTCTGACAACAATGGATGCAATAGAGCACAATAGAAAGCTTTCCATACACCACATCATTGAGAGTAATTTAAAAAACACTCTCTGAGGTGACCCCCTGTTCACTGAGACGAAACACATAAGCCATAAAGACCCCCAGCTGACTTTCTCCGACTGACTCCAGTGTTGGCCGGTCAACAAAAACCATCGGAGCTTTTCAATTATTGAACGCCTACTGATAAGCACAGCAGGACACAAATACCTGATTGAAATAATGGTTCTTATAACTGTCATTATACATGACCGTCACAAGTAGCCCTCCATTTCAGAATTTCTCTTTTAAAAAAAAAAAAACGAGAAAAAAAAAAAAACCTGACTGAATGCAAATGAACTATATAAACTGAGTCATCATAAAAAAAAAAGTTTGATTCTTTTTCTTCTAATTTCCAGGATGGTTTTTTTAGTTCATTTAATAGAGCCCCTGTAATAGGACATAGGGGATTCCCATTTTGCTTTCATGCTTGGTGGCTAATTAAACATTCAAGAATACTTTGTGAGTATGGTAATGAGAAATATTTAATTTTAATCTATGTTAATAAATAAAACTTGAGCGTACATTTGAGTATATAATGTGCTTATGATTATGTTCAGTGTTTGAGAATAATGTGGGTGTGTTGGTAAGTGTATGTGTGTGTGTCTCTCTCTATCTCTCTGTCTCTCTGCATGTGTGTGTGTGTGTGTGTGTGTGTGTGTGTCTCTCTGTGTGTGTGTGTGTGTGTGTGTGTTTGTGTGTGCGCGCGCATGTTTGTGTAATGGATGTGATTTCAAATATGTGCATATATATTTGTATAGACAAGTGTATTCAGATATTTATGTCTGTTTTTGAATGTGTATGTGTATATGTATACATGTGTGTCTGTGTTTGTGTATGTACATGTATGTGTCTGTCTGTATGTGTATGTGTGTGTCTGTGTGTGTATGTATGTATGTCTGTCTTGTTCACTTCAACTGATCCTTTAATGGAAGAAGCACTTTCTGTCTTAAAACTTTTGTCGGATCGTATTCACTTTTGACAGAAGCTATTTTTCTAGGAAAATATTACCACAATGTGTCATTATTATTCCCACATGAACTGCCAGATCCCAATCCACACATTCAAGACGTTTTTGCTGCTGCAAAATGAATTTCATCTGTCCAAAATAGTCGAAAAATTCATGTGATGGATAGAGGATAGGGTTCTCTTAAAATGTTAATGCGTGATCTATAATGCAAAGACCAGCGTCACAAAGATTCATAACAATTGCAGAATCTCCTGGGTGAAACGGTTACAAGATTTCAAAACCAATCAGCAAACATATCCATTAAATAATGGAGAGAACCATTCTGGTAATTGATAAACCAATGGCAAAAAGGCTTAAGGCTAACGGCATCCCATATTTCACAGTTGAAACCGTGGATTAACTGGAGTGACTCATCAGTTACTATGTTAAGTTTATTTATCTGTTATGTTCATAATACAAACCTGAAATCAATCATTGTTTTCAAGATAATGAAACTAATATTTTTACCAGATAAAATGCAAAATCTAATCTCTACCACATCAAAAGAGAATTAAATTTTAAATAAATCAGTCACAGACAGATCAGAAAAAGCAAAAGAATGTTTGGTTAACGACACCATAATCGGCAATATAATAAGATGTTAGATACATTGTGTAATTACAGAAGAACCTGCCTAAACTGGATCACATTGGGACCTTGACATTTTTCCTGTCTAGAGAACGATCTGGTATATCTAGGGTTTTTCATTTAGTCAGCATTTAATAAATACAGTTTACATTCTTGACAAAAAAAGAAGTCAGAAAGCAGAAGCCAAAATTCCAATATATTCCAAAAAACAAGAATAACACTAATAAAAGTATTAATAATTTAACAGTTACATATGTTTAACCAACAGTGATAATAAATATTTATAGTAATAGATAAAGTGACAATTTAAATCCAGGCCATGAAATTGTCTGCTACAATACAAATGGATGAAACATGTGAGTTGACAAAGCTGTTCGTGTATGGTATGTACATGTAATCTACACATATGTATGTGTAATTTTAACTTATTGGTTATGTGTTACAGGAATCTGCTACACTTGGTTGTCTTATGGAAAGTATTAGGCTATGGCCTTGAAAACTAATAAATCCATTTTGTTTTTAAAGGCAATCAATGTGTACAGTTGATCAAGGGAAATTATCACTTTGTAAACATGAATAACTGACAAGTAGTACACACAACTTTGAGAATATAACTGATAACAGTCAAGAATTACAAAGTGTATTCATAATTAATCTGAGACGGGATGTAACCCAGTGGCTTGACTGACGTGCAGCTGGTCTAGCATCGATCCCCATCAACGGCCCATTGGGCTATTTCTCAATCCAGCCAGTGCAACAATCCTGTATGTGGGATGGTATACCAATAGTTGATACAGTGAACATTTGGGATACGAGTAGCCTAATTTTCAAGTATGAACTTAAAAGAATGCTTTTAAATTGTGAAGATTATACAATGCTTGGTTATCCAACAAAGTTTTGGTAATGTATGCAGACAAAATATAATTATATTCCATTTATCATTTCACGTCAGTTTTAAATAGTTAACTGTGTCTAAACTAATCGACAATTTAAAAAACCCCAAAAAACTTCTATGTAACCATGGCCCAAATGTATTGTACTAATATTTTTGTCTTCAGCAGGTGTGTGTAACAAAAGATGTGAAGAAATGCCATGTGTCACTAACAATAATGGCCGACCCAGAAAAAAAAGAGAGGTAAAAATTAAATATTTATTTAGTCTTTTCACAGCATTCAGTTTAAAATTTGAATCTTTAAATCTAAAAAAAAGTAGTTCAGTTTTTGTAACTATTTAAATTTCCTTTCTTTGAAGGCCTCACCCTCACCCCCCCCCAACCCCCCCCACCCCCCCAAACATCAGATAACAAATAATACCTTCACCAGTTTGATTTTTTCAAGATACTGCTTATTACTCTGTCAAAAAACTGCCACCGAACCAGGGTGAAAACTTGAACAAAGATCTATATTTTACAATTTAGATTAAATGACAATGATTGTGACATGTAATAATGGTGTTCTGCTGTGTAGCAGGACGAGTATGTCCAGGGGTATCATTTTCTTTGTCTGCGTTCTCTGGGTGTATGTAACCCGACACCGGCCATTGTGCCGAGCGCTGGCCAACATGGGTAATTACTGTCATGAATGGTAAGGAGTCATATCCTTTAGACAGCCGATCTCCATTTATCTTTTTAACTTCATATTTGGCAATATTTTGAGCAGATGGTATACCATGATTTATGGGTTTGATTTTTTTTAACGGCACGGTGCCCCAGCGGACGGACGGAGGCCAGATGACGTGGTTGGGTCTTGTGACTGGTAACCGGGACGACTGGTGGGAGGTAACCCTGGCCCGACAGTGATATATGGACGGCACGTGCTGGCTCAACTTTTAACATTAACAAATATCTAATTATTCCTTGTACTTCATTAGTTAACTTAATTAAATGACTTTTGTCGAATTTTGTGTGTCATGATATAATGTCAAAAGTATAACTCGGAAAGCATTACCTGTCAGAAGTGTCATATTAAACTTCAAAATGGCTGACATGTTTTTGGAGCAAGTTAAATATCACATTACAGTTAACCAGTAATATTGTCAGAAATTAAAAAAAATGCTACCAAAATAGATAAACCTATGACCTCATAAATAATCATCTAGATACAGATCTTGTGTTAATTAATTTAATCAGCAGTTTGCAAATTATTCTCTCTTTGTTTTTAAACTAAATTTTAAATCAGCGCAAAATCTGAGTAGAAGTAATATGTTGGAAGTTAATCTTCAATGACATAAAGTATTAATAAATAATCAACATCAATAATTATTTTCTCTCTAAAAACAATCTACTATATAAAATGTTCGATTACTATTAACATGTTATTTAATTATATAAAATGCATGTATATGAAAACTAAATTTTAAACCAGTGCAAAACGGCCCAAGGCATTTATAAAAAAATCAATGTGAAGGATTTTTTCTCTCCAAAAATTATGTAAAAAAAAAAAAAATTACCGGTAAACAAAAAAAGAAAGAAAGAAAGAAAAAAAAGAAAAAAAGTAATAGGGATTATTTTTTTAACTATGACCAGCCTGTTGTTGGTTAACCAGGCTTTGAAGAACTAAGCCTGGGGCCAATGCTTAACACTTCAGAGCCTAGACTGAATGCTCAAACATGGCTGAGATAATTATTAATGTCATAACATCATTCAGTTTAAATCAAACATGATCACAATGTCATGCTCTCTGTTTGAACCACAACATTATATTCTAAAGGTTCATAAACATGGGCTAAAGTCACTAGGCTTAAATTTAAGTCACTAGACTTAAATTTAAGTCACTAGGCTAGAATTTAAAAGAAAAAGAAAAAAAGAGTAAAATAAAAACAAAATTAAAAAATAAAGTAAATAAAATTGACCCTTAATAAATTTGAAAAATAAAAACTGTAGTACATGAAGGCCTATCACTACAATGATTATTCACTAGTTCCTGAGGTATGTAGCATTAAACATTTTCTGTTTCACACTGAAGTAAATCAGTGCTATCAAGATGCCCAGAAACATGTTGGATAAATTTGCCAAATTTAATAATTAAAGCAAGAAGCTATGTATAATTTATGTTTAATGGTGAAAAATGCTATAAAAGCCAAAGATATTTTCCAGTCTAAAAACTAATTTCAGTGCCTTAACTAGCTTTTACAGGCTCAGTCATCAGTGGTCTTAGATGTAAAGATTAACTGTCATAAAAGTGATAAACAAAAATATTTCACGTAACTTAAACATGTAGTGACTAAGATATAATCTAAAATCATGTTGCAAATATTTTTCATTATCAGGTAATATTGGACCTTGTTGATGAAAACAACGTGACAAACAGATTAACACAAACTTGTCACAGTGAGACAAGCTTTCAGCATACTTCCATCCACAAATACGTACAGCAGTATATACGTCAGTCAAGTCAGCAGGCAAAAACGAGCAAACAATCAAGAAACGAGATTTTGATTACAAATTGACCATGACTCACATAAATTAATCAATTTATCAATGCACTTGCCAATCCATCATTCAATCAGACACCGGTTTGACAATGGAATATAATAGAGGACGGTTATTTTCTGAATCGCCGCACTAATAAGCACCCCGATGGTGTTAAAGACAACTGGCATTGTAAACGGTTCTGGCCCAATTGCTCGGGTGACGTGAAATGGACACCAAGATTTATTTCTTGTAATCAGGTTTGAACATTACCGGTTCGTGAGATATTCGAGATACTCAATAAGCAATAACTGGGAGGTAGTAGTCCGGGTTGAATGTGAGGACCGAAATGAGATCGACAGCTGTGTTGACCATAACACACGGGACAGAGAGGGACAGGTTTACAACCAGTGTGTTGCCTGTATCCAAATGGGATGAAGCCATTTTAACACTCGTGTAAAGACGCAGATAGATGCTACTTTAATTTGGTTAGCCCTCTCGTGTGGAGGGTCATTAATGCACTTGTATTACGGGAACAGATGGGGATGACAATGGATTTTTAGATTTCCACTGCAAATCTTAAAGGGTAGCTCTGCGTCTTAAAGCCCCAGATTAATTTTGGTTTGGACAGTCAAATGACAGATGAGTAGCCCCCACGGACAGTTGTTAAACAAGGCATTAATTAAGCAATTTCTTGATTAAACACACTCAAATGAGGAGATGTTACCACCCCTTTTTCCATTCATCCCATTGATCAAGGCAGTATACTGTCTGAATAAATCAAATAAGTAAAATATTTTCAAACCGATTTAACATAAAGTGGGAATAAAACTGATGTTAAGCAATACAATGGAGTGATGCTAGACAATGGAAATGATAATCTGATGTTTAACAATGGAAGAAACAATGACAGGAATGTTTTATTGGCATTTTATCTATGGTTATATGGCATATGGGTTAAGGACCACAGAGATAATGAGAGAAGAAACCCTCTGCCACCACTCCATGGGCTACTCTTTTTGATTAGTAAGGGATCTTTTATGTGCATTATCCCACATACAGGATAATACATACCATGGCCTTTGTTACACCAATTGTGGAGCACTGGCTGGAACGAGAAATAACCCAATGGGCCCACCAATGGGGATCGATCCTAGACCGATCACACATCAAACGAACCTTTACCACAGGACTATGATGGTATGGGTTTGAATCTTTTTACCAGATTTCGCCCTAGGAAAGTTTTTAACATGCCCACTGGTGAGGTTAACTGGATGTAAGTATCACAATGAAAATTAATTTAAATGAAAGAGGCCAGACTGTTGAATATAGCATAAAGACATACAAATAATGCATAGAATGGAAGTCATGGCCATCACTTGTTGCTTGGTTGCCTGATGGTTCTGCAAGTCGATATGGAACAGTGGAAAAGTTTGAGTCATAAAAACATATAAATGACTTACCCTCACAATGCCTGGTGGTTCTGCAAGTCGGTAGGTGACAGAGGCGAAGTTTGACGTCAGGCCATCGTGACAGGATGGGTGTAATTTCTCTTTGATTTGGTAGTGAGCCGGTCCTGGCTTGTCTGCCTCATCCTTCTTCGTGAGGCCCTGAATCCGAGATGACGTGGTGCCGAACACACCCCGCCTCGTGCTCTCCAAGTAGGCCTTGCGCATGCTTTCTGCTCCCAGACCACTGATGTTGTATGACCCGGGACCTGAAATATATACAGAGCAATCATAAAATGTGTCTTCCACAACTTTATCCTGAGAGAAATACTTATCATAAACAGTAATCCATGGACCAGGCTATCCCTAGCAGAATATATCATTGTTTGAGGTCAGGTTAAGTAGAAAAGAAACAACCCTTTGTGTTAATCCTAGTCCTCAAATAAACTTAATTTAAAGTTTCAATCCACATCCTTGAAGTGTGTTAATTACTGGAATGTCATTAGTTTAGATTCTGATCGAATGACATCACTAAATTTGTTATATTTTTTTTTTTTAAATTGGGTGTGTGTTGGGGTGGAAATTATCAATACATACAGCAATAAGAAATTTAATCTAAAATCACTTAGTGTAGTAAATCTATTTTAGACATCAATAACCTGTGCTTATATCAAATTAAGGTTCAAGCACACTGTCTTGGGCACACTTAAGCTGTCTGGATAGACTGACCAGGACAGGAGTTAATTACCGACCTCGGCGGTGTCGTGTTTAAGCCATCGGACGTAAGTCTGGTAGGTACAGGGTTCGCAGTCCGATACCGATTCCCAGCCAGAGGGAGTTTTAATGACTCAATGGGTAGGTGTAAGACAACTACACCCTCTTCTCTCTCACTAACCACTAACCAACTAACAACTAACCCACTGTCCTGGTGAGACAGGCCAGACAGCTGGGATGTGTGCCCAGGACAGCATGCTCGAACCTTAATTGGATATAAGCACGAAAAAAAGTAAAGAAGAATGGTTAATTGTTAGTGATAAAGTGGTTGGTGACCTTTCACCTCCCCACTAAGTCATTAAAACTTGATCTAGGTGGTAGCTGGTACCGAGATCAGATCCCAGTACCTACAAGCCTTATGTCTGATATAGCTTTTAACCACTATACATACATTAGTATCTCCACAATATAATATGTATCCATGTAATTTTATTTATGTGCCTATATCCAAGCTAGGTTCAGGCACGTCTATCCCATGCCCAGACAAAAGGATATAATATCCAAGTTATTTAAAAGCACATTTATCTAACAGATAAGAAGTGGAGCAGTGGTGTGTAACCAGAAATATATCACAGCATTCAGTTCAAGGGAAACAATCCTGTTTACATACCGCTCACCAGCAGAAAGGTTGCCTTGAGCAGTATCAAAAGTCTACACATATTAATTCCATTGATTTTTTTTGCTTCATTAGAGTCTAAGGCTGCACTACACCAAAATAACTCTGACTAACATTTGGAGGTATAGGCCTATGTGTAATAACCTTTGACATCCAATAGCCGATGATTAATTAATCAATGTGCTCTGGTGGTGTTGTTAAACAATACAAGCTTTAACTTTATGTGTAATGACAATTATAGCTCCAACTGGCA
The DNA here is from genome assembly GCF_016097555.1 of Gigantopelta aegis. Lineage (NCBI taxonomy): Eukaryota > Metazoa > Mollusca > Gastropoda > Neomphalida > Peltospiridae > Gigantopelta > Gigantopelta aegis. Next base: position 34,193,453 of record NC_054706.1, read on the forward strand.
GTGTTAGGTGACTGCTCGTTCATGAAAAGCCACAATTTTTAAAAAAAAAAAATTCAATTTCTTCTGGGTGAAATCACACACCAATACATGTTTATGTTTAATACATTCACACACTCTGAATTCACATACTGCAGAAAATGACATGGAATTAAACACAAGTTTTCCAAAAAGAATGTCTTTTAAATTATGATGGAACTCTACACACACTTTCATTGAAATCACAAGAAAATGAGTCTCATTATTAAAGTTGTCAGATAAAAAAGTTTGTTTTGTTTGACAACACCACTAGAGCACATTGATTAATTAATCATCGGTTATTGGATGTCAAACATTTGGTAATTCTGACATGTAGTCTTAGAGAGTAGTCATCAGAGGAAACCCGCTACATTTTTCCATTAGCAGCAAGTGATCTTTTATATGCATTTTACCACAGACAGGAAATCACATACCATGGCCTTTGACCAGTAGTGGTGCACTGGTTGGAATGAGAGAAAAAATCAATCAGTTGCACTGGTGTAGGAAAGGGGAGGGGGGGGGGGGCAAGGGGAGGAATGTGCCCCCCACTTTTCAGATATTTTGCTTTATATTTGCTTTATAATAATGTAAAAGTGTGTAAATATAAAAGTGTGCCCCCCCCCCCCCCCCCCCCCCTTTGGCACCTTCCTACGCTATACTGAGTTGAATGGATCCACCGTGGTGGTTCGATCCTACATTGCCAGCACCTCAGGCGAGTGCTCGACCGACTGAGCTAGATCCCGCCCCCCTAAGACGTCTGAGTTACAAGATACAAGACTGGACCAAGACTACATTTTGGTGTGTCATAAAGTGTCTGTAAATAAACAGGGGTTTTTGGGAGGGGTAAAATGTGGTTGTTATACATGCAGGCAAGGTGACACTCCATCATACCTGGCTGTTTCTTAAGCGTTGACTGCTGCTGGAATCTCACCGACGTCTGCCCGAATGGACTTTTCTTCAGCCCAGTCACTCTGTTCAGAGACTCCAGAGCATTGCGAGGATCATTGTATGATCCTGGGGCCGGGTTGCCGGTCTTCAGAGGTTGGAAACGCTGAGGACACAATTTGTATTCAAGGGTAATCAATAGTCTCCACACTGCCATTGTAATGACAGACAGACACATTTAAAAAACAACAAATTATATCACAGCAATGAAATATCTGTTCCAAGTCGTGTAATGCCGAGTTTTCATTGTTTTAAAGAAGGAGGCTGCTTATTCTGAGCTGGTAGCTAAGCTATGCATCTTTTTAAACAACGTAATTAATCTGTAATATAATATGTAACATGTAGCCAGTGCAGAAGTTAAACAGCTGATGAAATTCACTGACTGCCATCTTACTTTGACAAAAACTTAAAAAAATAAGATGATAAATTATGAATTTACCTACATATAATACATAACATAATTGATGTTTGATATGGACAAGAAATATTTTGGGCAGTTTGATTATGTGTGTTTCAAAATGAGTTGCCAATTTCAGTTTTGAAAAAGCAAAAATATACCCCTAAAAAAAACCCAACACCCATCCCCAAATTTAATTCAACAATATAAATGCTTATTAAACAGCCTAATCATTTTTTTTTTTTTTTTTTTTTTTTTTAAAAAGCTTTGCCACTTTGAACTTCAATTGATCTTTGGTAATATGGTAAAACAATGTAATGCAACTTTCTCAGTATTAATAAATATAATTGGGAATTAATTTTGACAGTAAAAAGCTGAGACATGATCAATAACATTCTTGTTTTAAATAGCTACATATATATATATACGGTGTAACTATTTGCATCCCTTACAATTTCTGATGCCATATAACCGTAAATAAAATGTGTTGAGTGCACTGTTAAATAAATCCTTTCCCTTACAATTTTGAAACATAATAAAGGCTTTAAACTGTTAATTAATTAAAAACTGTAAAAAACATGTATCGTGGAAGATTTTAGGCCATCCCATTGACTGTTGGGATGTTTGGACCAGTCTACTAACATAGGGGGGAATATGTCATTTGTTGAGGTCAGGCTAAGTAGTAAAGAAAATAGAATACTCACTTTTGCTTGTGACATGAACGGAGGGTGCTCCACTTCAATTCCCTCTGTGTTGAGTTTTGGTTGACACGGATCAAACTGGCCCTTGATTTCATACTTTCCAGGACCAGGAATAGCCTGAAGATACAGTTAAAGTTTGTTTTGTTTAATGACACCACTAGAGTACATTTATTAATTTTAATCATCGTCTATTGAATGTCAAACATTCAATAATTCTGACATATAGTCGCCAGAGGAAACCCGCTACATTTTTCCTAATGCAGCAAGGGATCTTTTATATGCACTTTGCCACAGACAGGAAAGGACATACCATGGCCTTTGACCCATTGTGGTTCATTGGTTGATATGAGAAAAAACCCAATCAGTTGAATGAATCCACCGAGGTGGTTTGATCCTGCAACACAAGCACTCAACTGACTGAGCTAAAGCCTGTCCTGCCTGAAAATACATGTACCCATCAGTAAGATATTTCAAGAAATGTCATGTTTTTAATGTTACAAAAGGCTCCCACAATCATATTATGATAATATTCCACAATAACTGTTATCTGCTTTCAAAAAATAATTAAGGAAGAAACAAATAAACAGGCCCGTAGCCAATGGGGGGGAGGGGGTCGGTCTACCCCCCTTACCAGTGGCTTTTTTTTTTCAATATGCCCCTGGACCCCCCTAAGCAACTCGGGCGCCTAAATGACCAACCCCTCTCAAAATCCTGGCTACGGACCTGATGAATGCATGTTTAATGACAACCTAACACGAAGAACATATTGGTTATTGAATGACAAATAACAGGGAAAATTTTGTTCAGTTTTGTAAGTTTCTGAGATTGCTACTCAATTTTAAAATGTCAATTTTCATTAAAAAAAATTTATAAAACAAAATATTCTTTGGAATAAGTATATAAAAGAAGTCATGATGTTATCTGCTTACAGTGTGGGTATATCAATTTTAAAATGTAAATTTTCAGTTTGTTAGTAACTGTCATTAATAAAAAATTTATAAAACAAAATATTCCCTGGAATAAGTATATAAAAAAAGTGATGATGTTATCTGCTTACATTGTGGATATATCAAATGATACTGTTCCCAGCCAAGATGAATGACTATACTGATACAAGTAACAATGTAGACAATATTTCACAATAAAAGTTATGACAAAGAGTATATATAATAATATTCTTAACTTTCCTTCAGGATTTAATATAAACAGCAGGGAACATTTTGTTCTCAAAATCTTGATTATCAATATTTCTAGTTAATTGAAAATTGATTAGCAACTACCATTTAATGTTTTAAAATTGATTAGCGATCTCTGAAACCTGCGTAGTGAATTGCGATGCAATACTGAATAAAATGTTCCCTGAACAGGTCAATTATTGGTTTTCAAAGTGTAGCAGGAGGTCAAATCTTTGTACAAATGTTGTTGACAAATAATTTTGGAATGGTTTTGGTCATTTTTTATACTTTTCATTACGGTGTCACAGAATTAAAATAATTTATATTTCATGTATGAATTCCTTGTTTAAAAATCAGTTTATTGGCTTTTTGACACATTAAATTCAAACTCATAGTTTTAAATAGTGTATTTAAGAGTTCTTGCTGAATGAATGTATAAAATAATACTGATAGTTCATTTAGTAGTTTCATAGCACTTTAATCATAAATGAGACAGATTCCTTTTAGTTATCTGCATACCATTACTCATTGGTCTTGGTGCGAACAGAAAGCAATCATCAAGCATGCATTGTGACACATAAATATCAAAAACAAAGAACTCAAGATGAAGACTAGCCAAGTCTTGTAATGGCATGTGTGGTGTGGGTTTTTTTTTATAACCTGGGGGGAAATGACACAAACTTACACAAGATTGTAACATAATATGCTTAAAGATTATCTTGTTTGATTAAATAAAAAAAGAACTAGAATCTGCTTGCAGGAAAACATTAACGTGTCTAGTGGTCACAACTGGATCTTTGAACAATTCAATTTTTTCACTCCCAGTTCGTCGTTATAGCAAACTTCAAAGGGACGTGGGATGATGGAGGAATCACGAAAATGACGGCATGACTCAGAGAGAGAGAGAGAGAGAGAGAGCTAATCGTGGAATTATGATCCAACCATTATCACCTCCACCAACCGATGGAAGTATTTGTGTCACTAAGATGCTTTACGAGGTGCTATCCACTCCCTGCTTGCCAAATTCTTACAAAATTGACTCTTACTCCAGTCAAAAGAAAGCATGGCGTCTCGATTTTATTTCCCAAAAGAATCAAAACAGAGCTAATGATAATTATGACCTGTAATTCATTCCAGCGTTGGTGCAAAATTAAACTAAGTTCTATTTATAGATATAAAGAGAAAGAAACAAAGTGACTTTCTTTCTGTTTTCGCTACATTTGATCATTAGTGACCGTCTAAAGAGTCCTAATTAAAGATATATTGCTGTTAATAGGACTTCTTTAAACATTTAACTCATAACATTTTTCATAGGCAATAAAACAACACAGATGCACACATTTTATTACAGCAATCCATAAAATAACAATAAAGTGTGATTTTTTTTTCTGTTTAAAAAATATTGGTGACATTAAATTTCTTGCAAAAAAACCCTAAAGGGTTAGAGTTAGGGCTATATTAATAAAATATTTACCTGACTATGACATTATTTAGAGTATTAAATAAATTAAATGTTAATAAGTTATAACTATAACTTGAGAATGATAAAATATTAGCAACTGATATTACCTTAATGAATTTGTTAAAATCACTGATCTTTGAGGCTTTACTTTACTTTACTTTACTTGACAAATCTATCATGTTTCTCATAATCCTGGTGTTTATGATAGCTTGAAATGCATTTTATGTGAAACTGAAAACGTACATGAATGTACCTCGGACACTTTAGGATTTGTGGGTTTAATTGTTCATGCCGTTTAGTACAATCCCAATTTAAATCCCTGTCACCTCACTATCATACTAACTGAAATCACTGAAATACTCCCAAACTTTAAAAAAAATAAAAAATAATTGTCAGTGACTAGGGCTAAGAGAGGTCTCACAACAGCATCAAAAAGGTTTTTTTTTTTTTTTTAAACCATTTCCTTGTGCAGCATATTTTTATACAATGAAATATCTCCATATCAATGCTATGATGTTATTTTATATATTTGACTTATTTGATAAATTTAATGTAACTAAGACCACATTGTACGGCAGTGATTCAGGGCTCCCCAACCCTGACATCATCAATGATCTTGGAATAATAAATAATAATATTCCGTGGTTATAAATGGTTTTAGATAAATAGTAGACCAGTCAAGCTCCATGCTAAAATGACACTGCCATTTTGCCATAGTGGTATTTCGATTATCAGAAAACATTAATGTATAATAAAATAATTTGGAGCCTTTCAGGACAGAGCAGAGTTAATATTAAAACAACAATACCCCCCCCCCCCACCCCCTACAAAATCTTAAAACTTACCATCTTCTCCGACTGTTTGACAATGATTTCATGGTAGCGAGGGAGCTTTGTATCGTGCTTACTGCCATCATCTTCATGGACGTTGGCATTTTCTGCTTTACCCAGTGGTTCCCTGTATGGCTCATACTCCCCGGGTCCGGGTCCGGGAATCCCAGCAAAATTCATCCGGCACGAAGTCAGCTTTCCGAAATGAATTCCTTTGTACGTATTACAACATTTTGTGTCATCCTAGAATACAAAGACAGAAAGGAATGTTTGTTTTAACAGCAGTTATTAAATACATCTTTTCTGTTACTCAAGGATAACGGGGGAAACATATGTATGACAACACCTCAGCACATTGTTTAACAGCAGTTATTAAGTACATCTTTTCTGTCACTCTAGGATAACGGGGGAAACATATGTATGACAACACCTTAGCACATTGTTTAACAGCAGTTATTAAGTACATCTTTTATGTCACTCAAGAATAACGGGGGAAACAAATGTATGGCAACACCCCAGCACATTGTTTAACAGCAGTTATTAAGTACATCTTTTCTGTCACTCAAGGATAACGGGGGAAACAAATGTATGGCAACACCCCAGCACATTGTTTAACAGCAGTTATTAAGTACATCTTTTCTGTCACTTTAGGATAACGGGGGAAACATATGTATGACAACACCCCAGCACATTGTTTAACAGCAGTTATTAAGTACATCTTTTCTGTCACTCAAGGATAATGGGGGAAACATATGTATGACAACACCCCAGCACATTGTTTAATCAGCAGTTATTAAGTACACCTTTTCTATCACTCAAGAATAATGGGGGAAACATATGTATGGCAACACCCCAGCACATTGTTTAATCAGCAGTTTTTACTACATCTTTTCTGTCACTCAAGGATAATGGGGGAAACATATGTATGGCAACACCCCAGCACATTGTTTAATCAGCAGTTATTAAGTACATCTTTTCTGTCACTCAAGGATAACGGGGGGGAACATATGTATGGCAACACCCCAGCACATTGTTTGATCAGCAGATTTTACTACATCTGTTGCGTCACTCTAGGATAACGGGGGAAACAAATGTATGACAACACCCCAGCACATTGTTTAATCAGCAGTTTTTACTACATCTTTTCTGTCACTCTAGGATAACAGGGAAAACAAATGTATGACAACACCCCAGCACATTGTTTAATCAGCAGTTTTTACTACATCTTTTCTGTCACTCTAGGATAACAGGGAAAACAAATGTATGACAACACCCCAGCACATTGTTTAATCAGCAGTTATTAAGTACATCTTTTCTGTCACTCAAGGATAACGGGGGAAACATATGTATGACAACACCCCAGCACATTGTTTGATCAGCAGTTTTTACTACATCTTTTGTGTCACTCTGGGATAACAGGGAAAACAAATGTATGACAACACCCCAGCACATTGTTTAATCAGCAGTTTTTGTGTACTTTTTCTATCCCACATGACTGCATTATGATGGAGTCTTTTTCTCCCATTCATTCGATAAATAAACTATTATTTTACATGCACAAACAAAGATGGCTGAAAAAATAACTTCTTTATTTGACCGTTTTATTATAAATAAACTATACTATCGTATTTGTCATGTCTGTTTCATGTGTTAAATACAATTTAACACTACAAATTAACAAGATAGCTTTTATAGTAAAGGATTTAATAACAAAATATCAATCTAAAACTAACCAACTGGCATTGATATGACGTCATATGTTACCAACGCAGTAATACTCCCCATGTTAAATTAAATAAAGTCATAGCCCATGCAAGACAGATTTATTCTGCATGGGCTGACATCATGGAATGGGTCTGTCTTGCATGGCTAGGGATGGGAGAAAACAAGAGAAGACAGTGTTCAACAACACCCCAGCACATTGTTTAATCAGCACCTATCGATTGCTTAATGCAGTAATCACGACACTTTGTTCAGAGAATAAGAGAAGAACCACACCGCTACCACATGTCTGTCATCACAAAAACAAAACCTTAAATACTGCAACTTTAAGATTTTTAAAAACATTCTGTCAATATCTAATTTCATTGTTTTATCTATGAAACATTGCATGTTATCCCCAAAAAGAGGCAATTTTAAAATAAATTCTCACCATATCTGAAAAAGCACATTTGACTTAAATATTACTGAATTACTTATACCCTTTCCAATGATTACCCCCCCCCCCCCCCAAAAAAAAAAACCCCCACTAAAAAGAGATACATCATATTATTGTCCAGTACAAATTACTTTGAAGGACAGATGCTAAGAACTAAAGCCTTCTGGCAGTGAAGACGTTCAAATCATCCTAAAAAAATAATTTGGTGAAAAAATCCAACTTACGATCCCACCAAACATCATATCAAGTATTCAATGGACGTGTCAATTTAACTGAAACTAAGACGTTAATGGGAAATTTGTTTCCAAGAGACAGTGTGTGTGTGTGGGGGGGGGGGGGGGGGTGTCATTGCAATCCTTTGTCTGAAGCTCCAAGTTCACACCTCTTGCAACTTAACACATTTGTATGCAAATCTAATAAAGCAGAAGGTGAAAATATCTGCACTCTATGGGAAAATGATCTGTTCAATTCCATTATTTCACCATAATTCCCGTACAAAGACAAAGCACAAATTTCGCAGGAAAAAGCTGGATGGGACACAAACACTGGGTCATGCCACTTCAATTTGTTGTCTAACAGAATTTTCTTTTCCCACTGTAACAGTCCGAGGGAAGTAGAAGATGGATCACAGTCAAGGGGTAACTTAATTAGGAAATGCATATGAAATGTAGCCTCCTACTAATTAATATAATTCATTTCAATATAGCATTTCCTTATTTATTCTTTGTTTTACGAATTAACAATGAAAATGATCAAATCATGCATCACCTAAAAAACGGGTTGTTAAATTTTCTGTATTTCATACCAAGTTGTAATGTGGGGTTTAATGTCTGTAGTACTGAATGTGCTGCCTATATGTTCCCAGTCAACTTCTGACAATATCAGTTGATTTTTGATGCAGTCATTATTTCTTGTTGCTATCTATGTGATCCTTTATTTCTTTCCATAAATGTACATAATTAAATTTAAATATTTATTTTTATTTTGCATACTTGCATATACAACATCTTAAATTCATATATTATGTCTAAAATATCAATAACATAAGTTAATCGTATAAATAACAGAAAAAGATTTGTTTTAAAGCCCTAATTCATACCAACTGAGGTCAGCATATTTTACCTGAAATATACTTTATATTTGAAACAAGACTAATATATTTTAAAATATTTACAAAAGAAAACAACCCCATAAAAAAAAAAGAGATAAAAAAGCTAATTATTCTTCATCAAAAGGTCTCTAATCTGGAAGTGCCACGTTCTCCAGTGATGTATTGATAACCTTATGCATAATTAATTTCACAAGCTCCTGCTGTTATATGACGCTCTGGGGAATTGAAACCAGTATGTGTCCATGTCGCGTTACTGCAGCCAGACATCCATTGTGCTTGACCATGTGGGCATAAAAGTGTCATTGAACTCGTCGAAAAGATATCATGGGAGTTAAAACACGCAGCAAAGTGATGCATGTAATCTAGCGATGTACAATAATATGACAGGATGAAAGCATGCGGAAGATCACAATGTGCGGCAAGGGAGGAACAGTAGGAAGATCCCGAGCCAAGATTGCCGTCGCTAGCTGTACGTAGTCGTCAGCGGGATCTCGGACAATGGCGGAGGCCTTCAAATTGGAAGCTGATTAAGATGTTTAAATCACGCACCAAATGTTACACAGTTTTAGTATCAGTGTTAACATCGGTTTCGTTTAACACATCTTTTGTTCTTTTCGAACGGCGAGGCATGATTTATACATGATCCGAGGCTGTTTGCCTTGCGAGATGAACCTCAGAATGTACATTCTGGAAACGCTCGTGGATTAATGAGCACACAAGCAAATCCTTGCAATGTTTTAATCTCTTCCCTTAATGAACTTTATGGGATCTCTCATTGTTCAATTCCCCGAGCATGGATTTAGCTGAACAGATGCAGAAAAGCCATTAGACCTCTTTTGCATTTTTCATTCCATGTATAATAGAATTTTTGAAAATTAAAACAATAAAATTTCAATCCATCTGTGTTAAGATGATACCGAGATTTCAGATTTTTGTTAAAAGAAAAGCAGTGTAAGATTTCTGGCAGCAATAAAAATGGAAACTAATTAGAAATATCATATCAACTTACAGAGTGGTATGACATTGATGTCATTATTAGAGGTTTTGTGGTTATCATTGTCAGTCGTATTACAGTGAAACACATTTAACTGAGACTCCCATGGGTCCAAGTAAAAAGTCCGGTTTTAAGAGGGTATCCAGTTTTAGAGAGGTTCTATTCTGTACTGATATTTAAAAAGTCCGGTTTTAAGAGGGTATCCAGTTTTAGAGAGGTTCTATTCTGTACTGATATTTAAAAAGGGACAGTAAAAAACATCCAGTCTGGAGGTCATTCTGGTTTGGTTTTGAGTGTTTTCACTGTAAATTCTATTTTTTATTCCAGTTAAAATAAAACTGATGTTATTCAAGCCCTTATCGATGTTTACTATTTATAGTACGAAAACAGTTTTACTACAAATTTGTTACATAATAAACTTAGTTATCTTTTAGTATCTTACAAAAAAGAAGAAAAAGAAATACTTATACTAAGATTAAATTTTAATTTTTTTTACACTGATAAATTTGTTAACAGTTTTCCACAGGCATGCATGATTATTTCATGGAGATGGGGGTATAGGGTAATAAAATTAAAGTTTAATAGAAAAGGTTTGGCCATCAGGTTTTACTTAATGTTTAAAATATTATTTTCTGAGGATACATTGTCGTACAAAAAACCCCAAATAGCTTGAAGTTTATACAATATACCTGGCAACCATTAGTAAATGTTAAATTAGTAAAAAAGAAAAAAAAGAAAAAAAAAGTATTGCATATTTAGTATATCTGGTATTCTGCTTTTGTCATCTGATGAAAATATTACATGTCCATGTTTCACAGCAAAGTATCAATTAAAGTATTATTGAACCCTGCCATTTTGTTTCTTCTGTACATAATTTCCCACATTGGCTTTCTACCAAAAACCTTCTACATATTTTTTAAAGTAAAAATGTTAACATGGCATAGCAAGACTTACAAATGAAGGTTTATAAAATGCTGGACCCAGCGACTGATCCCTGGAGGGAGGCTCCTGTTTCTTTAAGGTACCATCTTCACGCTCCTCGTAACCAAATGACTGACCCGGGCACGGAATGGAAGGCGCCTCTGGCTTGCGATGAAACTTGATTCGACTTGTTAATAACTTTAAAGAAAACAAAATAATTATAATGTATACTTATAGCACAAAATCAAAGTTGTAACATAAGACATAACAAATTTATTGCCAAAGATTTGTCTACACATAAGGTGCATGGTCTTACAGCAACATTTTGACAATAAATTTATAATATATTATAGATAAAACTGTTAACTAACAATCATGGCTGTCGCACTGTCAAACAATTATTAAGATTGGATTTTCTTACTTCATGAGCTAAATAGCAGTTACATGATGGGAAATTAATTGAGAGAGGAAACTCGCTGTCGCCACTTCATGGGCTACTTTTTTCAATTAGCAACAAGGGATCTTTTATATGCACCATCCCACAGACAGGGCAGTACATACCACAGCCTTTGATATACCAGTCGTGGTGCACTGGCTGGAACGAGAAAGAGCCCAATGGGCCCACCGAAGAGGATCGATCCCAGACCATCCGCACATCGAGCGAGTGCTGTACCACTGGACTACATCCCACCCCCACCAAGAGAAAGTGACCCAGTGACCTACTGTACTTAAGCTAGGTGCTCTACCACTGAGATACATCTAACACCTACACATGTAAATATTATTTCAGATTAACATGCTATAAAATTTTAAGTACAGGGCACAATATTCCATGCAAACCATTACTCTGTTTTCTTGTCGATTATGTAAATTAAACTTCATTTGAACAATCCATTGGTGAACTCTTACTTTTAAAAATTAACACCTGCAAATTATTTCAAAATATTTTCTAGACTAATTTTGGACACCTGAAAAATCCTGTATTATTTGCAAATTAATGTTGTTTAAAATACATTAGGAATGTTAGTATGGTACAGGACAATTGTTTGTTTTGTTTAACAACACCACTAGAGCACACTGATTGATTAATCATCGGCTATTGGATGTCAAACATTTTATAATTTTGACATATAGTCTAAGAGAGAAAACGGGCTACTTTTTTTTCACTAGTAGCAAGGGATCTTTTTTATCCACCATCCCACAGACAAGATAACACATACTTTGGCCTTTGATATACCAGTCGTGGTGCACTGGCTGGCACAAGAAATAGCTCAATGGGCCCACTGATGGGGATCGATCCCAGACCAACCGCGCATAAAGCGGGCATTTACCATTGGGCTATGTCCCGCCTTTGAAATTTGAATTACAAAGGTGGGATCTAGCTCAGTCAGTAGAGCGCTCGCCTGAGTTGCTTGAGTCATAGGATCGAATCCCCTCAGTGGATGCATTTTCTGATTTGGTTTGTTCTCATCCCAACCAATGTCCCACGACTGGTTTATCAAAGGCCATGGTATGTGCTGTCCTGTCTGTGGGGATAGCAGGACAACAGTACATGTGTATCAATACAGTAGCCAGAGATATTTTATATGACAAACCAATCATGGGGCACTGGTTGAGATGGGGGAAAAATCATGAGTCCGTAGAGGGTGATTGATCCTGCAATCCATTACACCTCATGCTACAACCCCTACAACTGCCCACAGCAATTGGCAATGCCATGAAGTTTTTAATTCTCTACAGCACTTTTTTTTGCCTTGGACTATATATATATTTTTTTTCTTTTCTTTTTTCAACTGCATATTTTTTTGCCATGGACATTTCTTAATTGCAGGTGTTTGCTAGAGCTCTACCACTAAGATATATATCACCATTTAGCTAAAGATATTAAGATTTAAGCAGGCTGTCCTGGGCACACCTCAGCTATCTGAACTGCTTAAAGGGACATTCCCGAGTTTGCTGCACTTTTTCAGATGTTATCGACAAAAAGAGACTTTTTAACGATTTAATTACATAACAAATATATTTTTCTGCATAAAATATTAGTAGTTGTATATTAAACGTGTTTCTGATCGTTCTAATATTTGTGCTAGGTTAAATTTCATCTTATTTCCTAAAATATAGTTTTTCGTATGTACGAAATTATTTGAAGACAAAATCCAGTTCGGGCTTCTTACAAATATTAACCTTCTGAGTACTGCAGTCAATATACTGTACACAGTGCATTCCCCAATTCATATTTCCCGCCGTTTTGCACATGACACTCACCGGAAATGGAAATATAATTAATGAAAAAAGATTTTTTTAAAAATGGTGGATTTTGTTTTGATTTTTTCAATTGAAAATACCTTGAAATTTTGAGTTCAAAAAGTGGTTTTCGGCAGGTATTTTCGCTTGACAACAATGGCGGCACGTCGCGGTCATTTTCAGGGATTGATAGCTGATTGTGACAGCTAATTTGATAATAAATTTGATCGTTTTACCAACAACGAAAATTACCAAATATTGCAATATGAATCGTAGTTCGGGTTTAAAAAAAAATTCTGGTCAGAAAACCACTGTTATCGGGAATAATGGACATAAATACTGGACAGCTGGCCACAAATGCCCGTAAGTAAACGCAACTTTTTCGATTTTTTGCCTAATTTTAATCACCATTAGCCAATCTAAAATAATAAAAATTACAAAAAAAGACACGAAAATAATACTTACCGATTCATATATGAACTTTATTTCATGTATTTATAAAACATTTAAGTAAATATATGTGAGTAAAAATTATAAACTTGTACCCATTCAACGTGGTTTTTGTTAAAAATTAATCCAGTAGTCTAAAGGTTAAGACGACCAGAAACACATTGAATATACAGACACTGATATTCTAAGCAATAAAATATATTTAATATGCAAGTTTAATCACAGGAATATTTTATTAGTCGGAAACATCTTACAATGCAGCAAACTCAGGAATGTCCCTTTGATTAATGGTTAGTTGTTAAAAGTTAGTGAGAGAGAAAGAAAGTGTAGTGGCCTTACACCTATCCACTGAGTTGCTAAAACTTGTTGTTTGGGAACTGGTACTGAGATGCGAACCCAGTACCCGCCAACAGCCTCACCCGGTGACTTAATCACTACACCAAGTGAAGCTGGTGAAATAAGAACTCCAAATACATTAATATGACATACATACCATGCCTCTGCCTTGACCGTCTGGGGCAGATCGACATGCCCGTGAGAAGTCAGAGTTTCTTTCTACCATATAGGTACCAGGTCCAGGGATGTCTTCTACATTCTGCTGAAATCGTTTGCTTTTGTTTGCCATTGTTCGGCCACCCTACAAATACACGTATACCACAGAATAGAATCTTTAATACACAAACACTATATATTCTTTTTTCTTTTTTTCTTGCAGAATACAATTGCCTTTAAATATTCAAATTGTAGTGAGCTGGTTGAAATGGCTGAATTTACAGAGAAATATCCATCATATGATCCATCTCATCTTAAAATTAAGGCAAACATTACCAGAAAGCTACACTCCCAAGTGATAAATAATTCATTTATTTCTGTGTGTGTGTGCATGTCTGTGTGTGTGTGTTAAAGTATGTATATGTGTGTTTGATATGCCTACAGAACTTAACTTATTTATTTAACCATTCACGAACATCAATAATTAAACAGACCTGTCAACCTTTAGACAAGAGAAAGCAGGAGGTGTGTGTTGAAAAAGCAGGAGATTTTGTCAAAAAGCAGGAGATTTTTAAATTCACACAATTTAACCCAAAATCGCAAGATTTAAAAAAAAACATTATTACAATAAGTTATATGAATACTTTATAATGTCATATATACTTCTTAACCTTAGATCTTGGCATTAAAAAAAAAAAAAAATATTAATTTTTTTTTTTTTTTTTTTTAAAGTTTAAATATTATTATGATTTAATACATATTTAAAAAAAAAAAAATGTTAAGAACATGAACAAGAAATACAAAATTTAATTAGTACATTTACGGTATTACACTTACAGCCTTACAGGTTGCGTTACATTATCATTTGTGGTTAGTGTACCCAAGTACCAAAGACAAATTTATATAAATCTTATAAATTAATATTCAGTTTTTACTATAATGAGGAACGGTGGCGTGGTACTTATTTAAAATCATTATAATGATGCAATAAACATTGTATTTTCATTAATCATAAGTAAAACCTCATTACGGACATCGTGTAAAATATACCGGAATTATACCCATTTCCGTGAGTAACTTTATGTCAATGTCAAACACAACATTTT
Source organism: Gigantopelta aegis (assembly GCF_016097555.1). NCBI lineage: Eukaryota > Metazoa > Mollusca > Gastropoda > Neomphalida > Peltospiridae > Gigantopelta > Gigantopelta aegis. Next base: position 34,208,454 of record NC_054706.1, read on the forward strand.
TTAATTGTACAAAAATAATTTCTTGAAGTGTACCCTTATAACCAACATTTTACTGCACAAACATACAAAATTAACTGACACAAGTATGTTTATACAGCTAATTGGTCTTTTCGTTGTCTTGCTGTGACATGTGATTTTAACATGCATCGTGTGTATCACTGTCAACTCGAGTCTGGCAGTTCAGATTCGTCATAGTTGCATTATGTAATCCAGTGGGAAGACATTTTACAATTCAGAGGTGTTATTAGAACTAAATTGGATAGTTTTTTGTTTTTATATGGCAACACTGAATGTCAATACACAGCCTGTTGAATTAGCGGCAACACGCATTGTAGCCATTACGATGACAACAAACATTATAATTACATGTCATTTTATAAACTCCATGTGCTTTTTTAACAATATAAATAGGCTATCCCACAATTTTCACTTCGGCAAAGGTTAAACAGTCGGGACAATTCGGCCTGTTACATTCTCAGAAGCCGAAAGTAGTCGACATTTGCCGAATGAGAAAAAAAGGCAGAGTTACTTCCCTTCTGTTATTTTGACAAAAGAGGATCGATTTTTTTTTATACTTACAAAAATGTCATTTAAAAGGAGAAACTGTCTCCCGCACAGGGGAAAGGAGATTTGATCAAATACCGGGAGACTCCCGCGGAATCCGGGAGGGTTGACAGGTCTGTAATTAAACCAACATCAATAATTATGGGTTGACCAAGAGATAAGACAAGACATGATGAAAAGACCACATGAAACAAACTGACTATAGCTATATTTTTAAAAAGTACTTCATAAAGAAACAAACACACATGTTTATTGTAGAAATTAATGTATTTTCTCATCTCAGAGGAGTTTGTCTTTGGACAGTTAAAGGGGAGTAACTTACCTTAACATCAAGTTGAGGAGCTTGGGGATCATAGTGGCCAGGCCCTGGTGCTGCTACTACTTGGTCAGTAATATTAAGAAATGTCTCACGACTTGACATAGACATAAATGGTGCATATCCATCTAAAAAAAAAAAAAAGAAAAAAAAAAGTCAACTCATTTGTAAGAAAATCATTCAAGGTAAACATACTACACATACTGAGTCCTAATAATTTTTTCTAAAAGGTTGCCAAAATATAACAGAATATAATGGAGTAAATAAAGCAACTATTCCAGTGGAAATTGCACTCTCTTTCAAGTTTTACCTAGTTATTACTAATTCTCACCTGCTTTTATATTGTATCTGCGCTGGATCACAGCATCATATGAGCCTGGTCCAACATTGCTGGGGGTACTTCCATATGTTACCACAAGATTTCTTTCTGCTCTGTCATACATGTTGATGCACTAATATAAAAATGTCAAATTTTAAAATAATTTAATAATGCAATGTCATTTTATAAAATATATTAATAAAATGTGTATATGCAGTTGGTATATGTGCTATAAATGTACATTAAATTATTTTTCTTAATTTAGTTTTTACTAAACATTTTGTAACAGTACAAATGAAACATCGTATCTAATAAAAATCTAATGTTTATTTATTCATTTATATTTATTTATACACATAAATGCAATAACCATATTTTCAATTAGTCGAACATTCCATACTCAAGACTTGTTACCATACCTCTGACATTTCTTAAATATAACATTTATAATGAGATAATATCGAATTTACATAATGGCCAAAATGATTCATTAATGTTTTTTGGAAAAGTCATGATAATACTTTAACATAAAACAATTATAAAAGAATAATTTCATTTACCTGAATAAAGGCAAAACAATTATTGTGAAATGTTTTGAGTGTGATCAACATATTATACTGTGTATGTTGTCAAGCCATATTTATTTGAAAGTGAAGAACTAGCTTCTGATTTGATGAATATGATACCTGATTTTTGTATTTACTTTTGTTTTTATCTACATTTTATTTGTTATGAAACCACTGTTTATCTTGAGTAACAGCACATTACATTTCGGCATATGCAAAGATTATGTGTGGGATTGAGTAATATGCAGTTATTTATCACAAATAAATGTAAAAGTAGCAAAATCTGACACACTGTCACACAGGCAGCTGTACTATATTTTACTCTTTTTTTTTACTAACTATGTTTGTACATTTACCTCACAAACACACACACACACGCACGCACATACTAACACGGAAAAATACAAATCGCAAATGTTATTCCAGCTATAGTGACACTAACAGAATGACAACAAAACGGACACCGACCACACTAACAACCTTCATACAAGTTTCACACAAATACCCCCCCCCAAAAAAAACAACAACCAGACAGTTATACAGTTTAAAACACAAAACAAATTTAACTGCACCCACCTGTTTAGAAAGCACACAGACAGTTGTCAAATTGCTGATGAAAAAACGTAGACCGTTCAGTAATTAGTTCGTCTTCTTCGCCATAATGTATTCGTATCCATGGAGAAAAATGGCCGACAACATTCCAAATCGATTTCTGGTAATTGCGGTAATATTATGACATCTATAACTTTAAACATGTAAAACAAATGTTCAGAAAATCTAACTTGCAATACATCTTGCATATTACTACACATCTTAATCATATTGATAAATATATACTTGTCTGTTTAGTTTCTAACGACAGTCACAATACGTTCTTTTAAAACTAAATAACCGGAAGCTTCCGTTTCGTCTGTCTTTTCCAAAAGTGAGTGTCTTTATAGTGTTTTGTTGCTACAAATAACATCAATTGTTTTATATTATTTATCATAATATAATCTAGTTGATATGATTGTAATAGCAGATGTGATCGGTTGTGTTGACATTTTGTATTTGATCAGATACGTATGGTAATTAAACGTGTTTATGTAGTGTTGTAGCGTGAGAATCGTCAGATCGTGTAAACCTACATGACCACCAACAGACAAAAATAAACGTGTTTTAATGTTCGATAAAGATAAACTATATATGAAACTGTTACATACACATGCCATACTTAAGGGGGTCCGGGGGTATATTGGAAAAAAAAGTCACCGGTAGGGGGGTGGGGGTGGGTGGTGTCGACCGACCCCCAGTTGGCTATGGGCCTGCACAAACATCCTAAGGTTGATGATAGTCACTTTTCGCACTCATGTTTTGGCTTCGTACACAGTAAATAAAACATCCAACGGTAATTTTTTGATATGATATATGATATTTAACAAAAGGTACTTTTTATTTCTTTCATCTTTTGAAACTTAAAATTAATATTTTGGGCATAATTATGAAAAATAACAAAATACCAACCTGTAAATAACGTTGTCCGCTTTTTATAGAAATTTGACAGGGGTCAAGGTTAGTAGACCAGTTTTTATTTTAATGTGGCGAAGCATTGTAATAATATAGCTAATTTTGAATTTGAATGATGTCAGTATTCCAATGACGTCACTTTGAATTGCCTTACAATAACTATACACTGGGTACCTGACATTTCCATTTTAAGAATGCTGGGAAAATGCAAACTTGCTATTGAAATTTTTTTGTTTGAACATTACTAATGCATCTGAATGTGTTTGAAGAAAATCTTTTACGAAATATGGATTTCAAGTGAAATTACGGTAAGATATGCTATATTTATTGTGTACGAACCCAAAACAAGGGTGCGAAAAGTGACTGTCGTCGACCTTAGTACTTGAATAAAACAAACCATTTATTTGGACAAGTGAAAATACTGGCGGACAAATACATTTTTAGATGTATTTGTCTGGTGAACTAGTAAAAAAAATTCTTATTTCTATCACTGATATGTAGGCTATTGATAAAAAATATCTGTCAACTTTTAATATTAAATTGTTTTATAGATGGACATGGTGTGGTCTTTTTATTGTTTGAGTTAACTCAGGTGTTTTTATTATTATTATTTTGATCCGCATTTGCTACAAAATGTAATTTATTAAAAAAAATTTAATTGTACTCTTCCCACGATGTTAACAAAACACCTTCAGAAGTTCTCTCATGGGTGAGCCCAGATTATGTATATGCACATGTACTCATTCATTATTTGGCTAATATTGGAATCAGACCAAGGAAATGTATTTTGGATATAAACACAAGATGCGGAAAACATGATCTACTGTTTAGCCTACAGGTCTGATGAGTTTACTTACTATTACTGTCTTCAGGATTCAGCAGCAGCAGTTTTCAACAGTGTTAGCAGATCTTTGAGTGCTTCAGACATACAGGTTTGTTTTTCTATTTGTACAGGTAAGTTTCAGAATTATCTCTATTAGTCATAGAGGTAACTGGTCCACTTTAATTTGTACGCATATTAATAAAAGCAAGACTTGATGATAACATATTTATAGCACCACTGGGCATAGAAAATCTCATGGTATACCCATGTCAGTAGCTGAAATCGAAGCACACATTTTATACACATTATTCGATTCTTCATGCTAATACACTGTAAATTATATGTCTTCTTACTATTATATGCAGTTCTAACAACAGCATAGTGTTACTGAATAAAAAGGTGGTATTACCTGAAGAGATAGAGCCTAAGTTGTTTCATGTAAGAGTACTTTTTGGGCAAATAGTTTCCGCACAGCTGATCTTTTTGCTTTGGTTTTGCAAACAAAGCACACGGAAGTCTACCTTTGTTTTAAGAGTATCAGAATTATTTTTTTAAATCTAAAATATTGGCACTCTTAGGACTGAGATCAAACCAGTTAGATATTGCACTATGTTGTATATGTATGCAAAACTACTATTAATGTTCTCTTAATGGTGGAACAACCAAATCTAACAGTTACCCGATTTATTATTCAAATTTTGTTATATTACCACAGGCATTGAAATAAGCATTATGTCTGGTAATCCATTTACAGGTTACCACAAAATATAGCCTGGTAACCTATAGGTTTCCACAACTAAATAGACTGTTTTCCGGTACTTCTATGTTTAAATTAAATGTTCTTGCAAACTACTTGGCACACATCTAGTTGACGCTGCTAAAACACGGACGTTCTGAAATTGTATCGGAAACGCGGAAGTCCGAAATGCATTGCCTGATTTATGTTTGGAAACGAAACTACTGTTCGTTGAAATTTTTGTCGAGAATGAAATACCGTTCTCTCGACTTTTCTTACATATGGTAACCTCCCGGTAACCTGAACGACCGTTCTCGACTTATTTCGATGCCTGTTATCGGTATTGTGATAGACTTAACAAAGTAATCAAAATAAAAAGAAAGAATAAAGAAAGTGATTATCACTTTAATTTATAAACTTAAATTGTTCAAAAATCAGAGTAGTTAACATTACAGTTACAGGTAAATTGTCATGATACACAGGTCTGTAGTAAGTAGTTATATTTTGTATATTGAACTTTTCTGTTCACATGTTTGGTAAAATATTAAAAAAATTATATGGTCATTATCATATAACATTATTTTATTAACAAGTAAATGTTTACCAATATAATTGTTTTTTTCTTCAGGAAAGGAATATTTTGTTTACGGAGATCTCTCTTCTTCTTCAGGTAACTTGTTTTAATGAAGACACGTAGTTGCAGAGATTCTAAAAACCTGCACCTTGTGACAGGTGGTGCCGGGTTTCCAGGTTTTTCTCTTGGCAAGAAGTTGTCCCAGATGGGACACAGAGTCAGACTGCTTGATGCTAAAGAATCAGCGTGGATCATTCCAGACAATATAGATTTTGTTAAGGTTTGTTATCATGTATTTTGAAGAATTGATCTATGACAAATAATTAGCACAGGTTTGGGTTCATGTCTGTTGCATCACTAAAATAATGATTTATATTTAGTTTATTTGTTTTGGAATTACCAATTACAGCTTTCATTGAAGTCACAGATAAATTTCATGGTACTTACCACATCTTCTTTTCATGACCATCCATGTTTATTTTAACTGACCTTGTGGTCTGCAGTACAGTATGTTCTCAATTCTTGTCAGCTTCGGTATTAACTCATCTGCAAAATATATTAACACATACATAATTTTGTGTCATGTTTACACAATTTGGCAGGTATGTAAAAGTGTTGTTTTGTTTAACAACACCACTAAAGCACATTGATTTATTAATTATCGGCTTTTGGATGTAAAACATTTGGTAATTTTGACATATAGTCTTAGAGAGGAAACCAGCTACACTATGCACCATCTCGCAGACAGGATAGCACATACCATGGCCTTTGATACACCAAGGGGCCCACCAATGGAGATCGATCCTAGACCCACTGTGCATCAAGTGAGCACTTTACCACTGGGCTAAGTCCGGCCCCCGGCAGGTAAGATTATAATATAAGAATCAGCCACATCAAGTCATGTGGGATATGTGACGTATACCTCAGAGAGTGAAAATTTCATCCTGAGAGTGAGGTTTGTTAAAGTCATGTGGGATATGTGACGTATACCTCAGAGAGTGGAAATTTCATCCTGAGAGTGAGGTTTGTTAAAGTCATGTGGGATATGTGACGTTATACCTCAGAGAGTGGAAATTTCATCCTGAGAGTGAGGTTTGTTAAAGCAGTAAAGTAACTAGACAAAGATGATAAAAAAAAGTAACATTTTTATTTGACTGTGTTTTATGTGCTCAATATAATTTAATACACATTAATAACATCTTTAACACCAAAAGAAATGCAATAATAATTTTCAGCTTCAACATTAAATTGTGTATTTTAAGTGGGGATTAACACATTTTGAGATTCAGGAGAAATACAATTGAGCTGTTGTAATCGAGTAAGTCTGTAAATATTGATCTGAAACTGTTTGATGGCCTCAGATCACAAAGTTTCATTAATATGACATCAAATATCACACACAATATAATACTCCCCATGTTAAACACAATGACATCATAGCATATGAAAGGTAGAAATATTTTTCATAGCTTTCTTTCATGAGATAGCTCTGTCCTATATACTAGTACCTGAGGATGAGAGAAACATACATGTGTCCCACACAGAATGTTCACATTACTATTTCTATACTTTAAAAGCCTTGCTTGCTTAGATTAATTTTACACAAGTTTTATCTAGAAAGCTTGGGAGAAAATATGTCTTTTCAACTTGATAACTGGTTGCTGCTTTAAGAATAAGATATTAGCTTTGTCATGCTCCAGTAGTTGAATGGTGAATACTGCTCGGCAAAGATTCAATGTATTTGCTATTCAAGCTTTCATAGGCTTTGAATGATAATTATTTTCTGTATTAAAACAATAGCATTTTTGTTTTTGTAAAGTGGTGTTGGCAGCATCCCCTTTGGTTAAAGTCCAGGTTGACATTTTATAGGGGACTGGAGTAAGGCACATAATTTTATATTATGTCTCATAAGTGTTACTTAAGAAAGACCGATTGCACAAAAGATAATTTAAAAAAATGGTCTGTTGAAACAGGTGGTTGTACTATGTTACTATTTTAATGGGGGGAAAAAGGTACTAATTTTTCCATTAGTCCATTTATGAAATCAACATAAGTCAGTTATTTTACTTCAAATTTTATACCAAAATCTTATCCTTTTGAATTTAATATAATAAATGTTTTGATAAGGATATGATTTACCAATGTTACTACAGGCATGTCATCAACTCTTAAAATTTAATAAATTTTCTTGTTTTTTGTTTTTATTCATGATTAGGTATCTGGGTGACATTTTATATTATTAGCTGGTGTTGTTATTTTTAAATATGCCTTGGGTTTCAACATTGTAGGGGTGGGACATAGCCCAGTGGTCAAGTGTTTGTTTGATGTGCGGTCGGTCTGGGATCGATCCCTGTCGGTGGGCCCATTGGGCTATTTTTCACTCCAGCCAGTGCACCACGGCTGATATATCAAAGGACGTGGTATGTGTTATCCTGCCTGTGGAATGGCGCATATAGAAGATCCCTTGCTGTTAATTGAAAAGAGTAGCCCATGAAGTGTTTCCTCTCTCAATAACTGTGTGTTCCTTAACCATATATCCGACGCCCAGTGTTTCTGCCAGAAAGAAATTTTTGGGTATGGCGCTATGGAATTGAATACAACCACAGTCAACAGGGGGTATGGACGGCCTTCCCCAGAAAGAAAATGGCTAATGTTTAGGGTTATGGTTAAGAAAATCATACAATAATGATAAGAGTCATTGATTTTGTCAAAAGGTTAACTTAAAAAAATAATTTATCCCCCAAAATTTGGGTATGGCACCATACCCATTTTACCCTCTGGCAGAAACCCTGTCACGCCATATAACCATAAATAAAATGTGTTGAGTGTGTCGTTAAATAAAACATTTCATTCATTCAACATCTGTAACTGAAGACATTGGCAAACTTAATTTGTGCTAGATTAAAACACAAATGTGTCATTTAGTCCAGAAATAACAGATTATTAATTTATTAATGCTAAATATCAAATCAATTTGCATATTTATTATTGAATACTACTATGTAATGCAGTTTACAAAATTAATATTATATGCATTATTTATATTTTAGTTGCACTCATTTTATTAGTGCCCTACTGGTCCGACAGGAGGGGACTATAGGTTTCATCTCTGTCCTTCTGTCTGTCCATCTGTCCAACATGTACTGTTACAGATCACGTTTGACTTTCATACCTGTTTTGGATACCGGCCTCGGTGGCATCGTGGTTAGGCCATCGGTCTACAGGCTGGTAGGTACTAGTTTCGGATCCCAGTCGAGATACCGACTCCAAACCCTGAGTGAGTGCTCCGCAAGGCTCAATGGGTAGGTGTAAACCACTTGCACCGACTAGTGATCCATAACTGATTCAACAAAGGCCATGTTTTGTGCTATCCTGCCTGTGGGAAGCGCAAATAAAAGATCCCTTGCTGCCTGTTGTAAAAGAATAGCCTATGTGGTGGGTTTCCTCTAAAAAACAGTGTCAGAATGACCATGTGTTTGACATCCAATAGCCGATGATAAGATAAAAAAAATCAATGTGCTCTAGTGGCGTCATTAAATAAAACAAACTTTACTTTTTTACCTGTTTTGGACAGAGTTATGGCCCTTGAACATAGGAGATAAAAACATTTGTTTTCCAGACTTTGTTTTGAAATGCCTCAAAATATTGAGTTGAAATTTTGGGTATAGCTTTATCATGTTCTGTTAGAGATCAGGTTTAACTTTTGTGGCAATTTACCCTTTTTTTCACAGAGTTATGACCCATGAACTTAAAAGATATGAAAGTTTGTTTTCTGGACTTTTTTTTGGTTGCAATGCCTACTTTGAGATGAAATTTTGTGTGATCTTTTTATCATATACTGTTACAGATCAAGTTTAACTTTCAGAGCTATTACTTTATAATCTGTCTGATTTATGATCTGCTTGATATTTTGCACTAGTTATATTTTTGTAACCTACCTGACAACTGTAATTATCACATTATAACCTACCTGGCAGTTTGTACTCATTATATTTTCGTAACCTACCTGACAACTAATTATCACATTATAACCTACCTGGCAGTTTGTACTCATTATATTTTCGTAACCTACCTGACAACTGTAATTTATCACATTATAACCTACCTGGTAGTTTGAACTAAATATATTTTCGTAACCTACCTGACAACTAATTATCACGTTATAACCTACCTGGCAGTTTGTACTAATTATACTTTAATAACCTACCTGACACAACAGCCCATCAAGGTAGTCCCTTGTGTACAGTAAAAAGTGCATTGGATGCCAACACCAAGAGACCGTCTGTTGCAAATGCTATAATATTACTTAGCAGTGTTTTGGGGGATGGAGTTCTGCAGAAGTCATTAATATCTCAAATATACGGGCACAGCTGTTTTTACTGTCCATGCAGACTTAGTGCTAACAGATTGAGATTATGTCAGGCCAGGTTGGCAACTCACAGCTGCCAAGATGGAACCTTGTCCTTAGTTCACACAAAAACAAACAGTCCCAGAAATATGGTTTTCACCCCCACCATCTGGAATTATTTTTCACTTGATCATGTTGAAAGACCGAGGTCAAACAATGAGAGATATTTTAAAGTAGGTAAAATGATGTTGGTGGGGGGCACTCCATGTGATTCCATAGTAAAACAACACAGTCAACATTAAGCTGACATGAGAGCTACCTTAACTGGGACAAATATCAGATAGCTATGGTGGGTGCCCACGACAGTGTGCTTGAACCTTAATTGGATATTGGCATGGAAATACTGTCTTGAACCTTAATTGAATATTAGCATGGAAATAAATTAAACGAATCAATGAAGCTATGGTGCGGTAGTAAAAAGAAAATATTGCATCAAAAGAAATTCATAGGTCTCAGATACAAATTAAAATTTTCTTTTGATATTTTTTTGTTGTTTTCAAATAGGAGATTTATTTTTGACGTCATACTCATTCATGGTGACCTATGGATTGATTTATTATCATGATGATTTAGTTAGCAACTTTATAAAGTTCAAGGTTACAGTTATAAAAGTTTTTAAGACAGACTTTAACTGCATGCAATTTGTGTAATGTTAGTCTAGTCTGAAGAATACCTAATGTTACTTTTAGCAGGAGTACATAATATAGGTTTGGTTGATTTAAAAAAAATCAAATGTACATTTTGAGAAGTGGCTTTAAAAAACCCATATGTATACGGGCTGTTCATCAATTACATACTATAAAATATGATAATTTTTCACCGTCCTAGTTCTGCCATATAATATTTTGCAATGCTAAGACCACTCTCCCCCCCCCCCCCCATCCTGAAGCTACATTCATTGTCACTGTGGCATAATTTAATCAACATTATTGGGTTTCATATTTGTAGTTTTTAATTTATTTCTTTAAAAAGATGTATTACATAATTATTTTTATCACAAAATCATTGCAAGACTTAGAATATTGTTTAACTCGTCATCTTTAAGCATAACGACATACTGTTGGACAAAAACATCTTGACAATACAATAAATGTGAATGGGGAGATTCATATTTCAAGTTACTGCTTACATATGAATTCTAACTATCTTTTTCCCCTCCCTCGCATGGTGGACACATGTTCAGTGCTGATTTACACAGCTTGTATCTGTGTATATATCATCATAAACATTTCATCCATGATGTAAAAGAAATTCTTTTCACCTTATGAAAGCGACATTTAGTATCTTGTTATCTGTTGTGCAGATTGTTGCATCGAATTTTGAGCGAATTCCCATCACCTCCAGTGAATTATTTACCTGCCTGTTGCGATGAAGGAGAACAAGTCACTTTGATGGTCAAAACAGGAACCAGCAATATAGATTTTTTAAATTTCACATCTCCACAGATGTGGGTGGGTCATTAAAAGTTTTTGTCCTTATTATATGATTTAGATTTTGTAGACAGTTACACAAGATGATCACTGAAATTTGGAAGCAGATTTTCAGTAGGCACTCTAAATGTTAAATGTTAACTTTATGATAAAATTAAATAAAAAAAATAAAATAAAACTATGAGCTATATGGTTTAAATCTATTTTACTGTATACTTTGTATTCCCAATAATGAGTAAAAAGTTGGGGGTTTTTTGCTTTTGCCTTCACATAAGCATTACAAATTGTCTTACAAAAATGCTATGCTAAACCTTCAAAAATTTATTCGAAAACAAGAATGACATCATTTCATTACATGACATCATTCGTAATCATTTTCAGTATGTCATTACACAGCTCTGCCATTGGGGAAAATGCTCACAAATTACGTCACTGTTTTAGGGACATTTTGTTTTTAGCACAAAAAGCTGTTTTAATGTATGATTTTCAAAAATTGTTTTATAAAATTGAAATAGTCTTTATTGGGAATGAAAACATACAGAATGTCATCTCTTGATATTTGACTTCAACCTGGCAAAGCATTTTCTAGTTTACATTTAACTTTACTTTATTCTGCTATAAAGTTAACCTTTAAAGTTCTGTTCCTAAAAAATAGATGGGATATTGCTTAGTTGTAAAAGTGCTCATCTAATGTGCGATACGTTGTAGAATTGATCACCCTTGATGGACCTAGATTTTCCTCACATCCCAACTCATGACTAATACATCAAAGACTGTGGTATGTACTGTCCTGTCTGAGAAAATGCATGTAAAAGTTTCCTTGCTGCTTTTTTGTTACGAATAGCCAGTATGGTGACTACAGAGTGTTAGGTACCAAATAACATGTTGGGATGTCACTAGAATATTCCTTCTCTTTTCAAATTACCACAATTTGTTTATTTTTCAGATTGTCTTATAATAAATAACCAGTGTTCTTACTAGCAATATATTGAAGGGTGCCGTTCCCTTCCCCTTATTTAATACATGTCATTGGAATACAGTACTTAAGGAATTTACATTTCTTATCTACCGTATAATTATCAGTCCTATGACCATTGCACAAGTGCTTTAATAATGGAGTCATGTACTTACTTTGTTTGACACCCAATAGCTGATGTATTCTTTGTTCTGTGGTGTCTTTAAATGTTCATTTATTTATTTATTTATTTAACCACTGGGCTACAGCCCTCTCCTTTGAGCATAATAACTTAATCAGCTCATCATTTAACTAGCGGTATTACAAAAAGTTGTTTTTTCCCCTATTGGCATTTGGGTCTGTCTGTAGATGAATAAAACATACTTCAGACAATCCTGAAAGGTATTGCATTCATTTGAAGCGTTAGCTGTTTATGCATCTGTTGGGTGATGTCAAGTTTTTGTGAAATTTTATTCATTATTGGTGGGCTTTAGAAGGCTTAGGGCAATCAAATGTTTCCAGTTTCATTTCATGTGCACTTAGATGACAAATGCAATCGACATTAAAGTTACAGATGTGATTTACAGTTGTCGAGAAAACAGCTGTTTAAAAACCTGTCTGTCTGACTTTGTTGTCACTGTTTTGACATCATAAGCAGCATAGTAAACCACTGTGAGACTATGAACGATATGTGAGTTGAAAAAATATAATTTACTAACTTTTAAGCATTATGTATGATATAAATGAATATTATAAAACTTTTGAATTTTTAACTTTTCATATGGTGAAAATTAACAAACGCAAAATATAAGTAAATATATATATTTTTGTATTTTAAAATAGATTTACACCAAAATGTAAATAAATGTTTTAACTACATGTAACTTTCATTTTTAAAATTGTTTGTCATTGTCATGAAAGTGAGAGTAAGAGGTAAGAGATGGGGGACGGAGGAGAGAGGAAGAGAGGGATGCAGGAAAGAAAGAAAGGAAGATATAATGGTACTTTTTATGAAAGGATTATAATCAGCAATGTACTAATTAAAATCCGATATCATTTACCAAATCAACTTTAGGACTTTTACATAAGATTTGAACAAAGTCAGTTTTTACTGTGTGTCCAGATGATTGTACTGGCATACATTTGACAAGTCTTCTATTCACTTCTGTTACTAATGAAAATTTCGTTTAAGCATTATGATCTGCACTTGGAATTTTAGGGCTGAGCAAAATGGATATGCTATAAGTGCTGGATCAGCCAAATTACTTGTAGAAGTATGCACTGCAATGCGTGAAATTGATTTAAGGCTTAAACAATACACTTTGTGGCTTTTTTAATTCATATTAGCATCTATGTTACTTAATATATTTTCAGAAGCTCAAAAAGCTTACTACAGTAAATCCTCTGAAATAAAATATCTAGTTCTTCAAAACAACAGACTTAGAAATAAGAACTGTGAAATCGAAAACCAGGCTTATTTACAGATTATGAAACTGGGTTAGAGATTTACAGATACTGAAATAAATATGACTGTTTATCACTCTGGGTATTTCTGTGCTTCATATCTTGGAAGTATGACAGGGGTTCACTCATTACTGTCATTGTTTCACAAGTTGTTTAGTTAGCAGTAGCATAATTCTTGGCAGAAGTCAGTAGGGGATCTCTTTAATTAAAGGCGTGGCTGCTGGTCGGAAGAGACTGTGCTATATCTTGTCAGTTCTAATTTGTTCACCCATCAGGCTCGGCTGGAGATGACTAGCCCGAAAAGAAAGGATAAAACAAATATTGTTAAAGAAAAGGAATGTGTCTTGTTAACACCCCCATGGCTGTTAGGCATCAGTCAGATGGTAATTGGGACACATTATCTAGAATATAACAGTACAAATCTCCAGCTGCTATACCATTACCAGCATGTTTACTACTGACACAACTGTCCTATAATATGACTTATAGAGGTGAGATCTAGCTCGGTCAAGTAGAGCACTTGACCGAGGTGCTTAGGTCGTAGGATCAAACCCCCTTGGTGGACCCATTTACTGACTCTTTTTTTTTTCCATCTTGACCAATGCCCCATGACTGGTTTATCAAAGGCCATTGTATGTGCTGCCCTATCTGGGGGAAAATTCATATATAATAAGTCACTTGCGGATAATGGGAAAACGTCAACAGGTTTTTTTCCAAAACCAAATTACCCAAATTACAAAATGTTTGACATCCAATAACTGATAATTAATTAATCAGTGTGCTCTAGTGGTGTCATGAAAGAAAAGAAATTTCAAACTTTAAGAAGCCACCAGCTTTTATTCCAACATATCTGCTACTTTTTCCCCCAGTAATGCCTGGACATAAGATCATAGATAGGTAGATAAGTAGTTTAACGTGCCCATATATCACTAGGGTTTCGAACACGCCCATCCAGAGTCCGACCTCCGATAAGATTGGTGGCCTGACTCGGGATTGGGGGTGGGGGGTGGGGGTTAGAGTTGAAAATGGGTAGAATTTTGAAAATAGCAATTAGTAAAAAATGTTAATAGAATTAAAATAAAAATTAAATAAAAAGTTACAAGCCAAAAATAAAAAGAATTGACTGCTCAGCCGAATATTTATATAATTTGGAGCATTTTAGAAGGACAGTCCAAAAATAAATAAGAGAAAGAAGAGAGGGTCGGACTATTTAATAATATTAAACAAAATAAGATGTAATTTCGACATAAAATTTTGAATGGAGGTCTGAAAGTTTAAAGTCCGATTTATATGGTCCGGGGGGGGGGGGGGGGGGATGAGAGTTAAGGTGGGCGGAATTTGGAATTTAGTAGTTATGTCAAGGGACCTAAAGCCAAAAGGAGCTGCTACATTCAACTCATGTCTGGATAAACTTTAAAATCCAAAAAATCATATTAGAGTGCTCGGCTAAAAAGTAAAGTGTGTCCGACTGTTTACAAAAAAATTAACATAAAATTTTGAACCACGGCCAAAAGATTTAAAGTCCAACTCAGCCCTAAAAAGGAGGTTCCTGCTCTAGGAGAGGTTTGGCAGAACTCATGGCGAGATGATGGGGTAATCGGTTCGGAACCTCGGGAAGAAGTGAGGCAGGTCAATGTAGCACTCTTCCCGAAGTAAGGCTGGGTAATCTTCTGGAAGTATCAGCCTGATAATCCGATGGACAATTGGATTATCCATGTCTGATTTCAGCAGTCCTTGCTGATACACCCCGTTCCACTCAGACGTCAAGTAGAAGGTGTGACTCTTCTCGACGTACTGGAACTGGTACCGCCCCTAACCAGAGATGATGTTGGAGTCAAATGTACCAAGGGAAATAACTCTTTAAAATCAGGAATTATCATTTAGTTTTGTGATGCTGCTGCTAGCTCGAGTCTTCGCTATCTGTTTTGTGTAAATGCTTGTATTGGAGCAGTATGCTTTGCATGGTTCTGATCTAAGTCTCAATCTATATACAAGTAGGTGCTTCCTGGAGAAGTCTTTATGAAAAACATAGGAAGGAAGGAAGGAAGGAAGGAGATGTTTTATTTAATGATGCACTCAACACATTTTGTTTACGGTTACGGAAACCCGCTGCCGCCACTACATGGGCTACTCTTTTCGATTAGCAGCAAGGGATCTTTTATATGCACCATCCCACAAACAGGATAGCACATACCATGGCCTTTGGTATACCAGTCGTGGTGCACTGGTTGGAACGAGAAATAGCCCAATGGGCCCACCGACGGGGATCGATCCCACACCGACCGCACATCTGGCGGGCGCTTTACCACTGGGCTACGAACATAGGAAGGAACCACCATAATGATGGAAAACAAAAAGTATTGATAAAAGCTTTCATCAAATATCTTATTTTTAACTATTGCTTATTTCTTTTTCTTTCTTGTACCCCCTACCTCCCCCCCCCCCACCCACCCACCACACACACACACACACCTTTTTGTAATTTAATCAAACAATTTTGAATTAAAAATATTTGTAATAATTCAAAGCAACCTGTTTAAAACAATTGTTACATGTGGGTTTTTTTTTAATTTAGTGAACTTTCATGTCCAAATAGCTTTGATTTCTTGGAATAAAATTAGTAGGATAAATTTACACGGTAGTAGTTCCTGCCAATTAAAAAAACACACGAAACAAAACAAAAATACCAAACAAAAAACAAAACAAAACCCAACCACAGAATAAAAGAAAAAAAGACAGAAAAATAAAGACAGAAACAAGAGACACATTTGTGAAATCAGATTATTAAATTATATTCTACATCTGACTATTTACACCCCCCCCCCCCCCCCCCCCCCCCCCCCCCCACCACCACCACCACCACCACCACCATTATTTGATGTACTTACAGTACTGAAGATAACATTGTATTGGAGAGTGAGGTTAGTAGACTGTTAGTATGTCCTCTACTCTCTGGGAATATTGAATTTCAAAGGCCTGAAACATGATTTCCTTGCAGCTGAAACTGTGTTGGCTCTGGTAGACTATAAAAAAGTACTTATTTGTGTTGTTTTAACAATACTAGTTTCAGTGTGGCTCGAGCTCGTGACAAAGTATGGCTTCAATGTCACTGATTAACATTTTTGTTTATTACAGGTGGACATCAGGAATTATGAAGATGTCATGTCAGCCATGGAGGATGTCTGTGTGGTGTATCATATGGCATCATACGGCATGTCTGGCAAAGATCAGGTAAGTAATTTTCTTATATCTACAATCAGGAGTGCTTGCTTCAGGTGCTTGCATCACAAGATCGAACCATCTCAGTGGATCCATTCAACTGATTGGGTTTTATCTCATTCCAACCAGTGCTAGTGATTTCCCTAGTGATTTCCCTAGAAATTAGGCAAGGCAATGTGGTAGACCACTTTTTTTCATTAAAAATACACAAAAATTAATTGAAATTAAAATTAATGTAATTTATGTGTTTGCTTTAATAAATGAATGGCAAAAGATATAAAAGGCATATTTGATTAATTAATAATACATTTTTGGGTGTTTTATAAAGGCAATTTTAGAATGAATTACTGAAAAAGGCTTGTTTAATCTCAGGGCAGTATAGTGCTGATTAAGGCAAGATGGTGCTAGACTATTGAGGCATGGTGCTGCACCATGCTAAAACAAGCTAGGGAAAACACTAAGTGCATTACAACCGATCTAAGGCTGTAGTATGTGCTTTCCTGTCTGTGGAAAAGTGTGCTTTCATGTCTGTGGAAAAGTGTATATAAAAGATCGCTTGTTGTATTACGAAAAATGTAGCGGGTTTCTCTGATGAGTATGTGTTACAATTACCAAATGTTTAAGATCCAATAGCTGATGATTAATTAATCAATGTGCTCTAGTGGTGTCGTTAAACAAAACAAACTAACTTTTTCTCATTATTTAGGCCTCTTAGTGTTAAACTGGCATTCACTTCAGTCTGTGTGGGTTATTCCTGGTGTAGTAAGAACCTGCTATGTGTATTTGAAAATGTATTTGACACAAACGTTATTTCTGGCCTGTTGTTATCTCTTTCAGAATGGAACAATCTTGCTACAATTACATGTTTACATACTAACTTGTGAAATGCATGGTTTTGTGCCAGCTTCCATGCATTAGTGTAATCTGTTTTTTTTAAACTTCCAACACTACAGAATAATTGAATGTCTTTCAGGTGTTCACATTTTTGATATTTGAGACACATAAATTATTTCCCCAAAATATTCTTTGCTGAAGAAAAGGATTTTTTTTTTGAATTTATTCTATTGTTGATGTCTTTTGGATTGTTTTTTTATTGCTAGGCTGACAAGATAGGTATTTTTGCTGATAAATTATTTCAAAAGTGTTATATTGTTTTTGGAAGTGTTTCAAGTCTCTTGTATTGTATGTAATTGTTTACTTTCAGACATCTTCTTTTTGTTCAATGTATTTACTTTCATGTTTTTGCATATGTAGACACATTCACTAAATATCACCAGAACACTTTCACTAAATATAGTACTGTGTTCAAGCTAGATCTCCAGTAAAATATACTTGCATTACCGGTATGTACTAGGGATGAAGAGAAATAGTTTAGCCAGACTGAGGCTGGAATACTGGATCTCAAGAAAACGTTTACTACATGAAATATACAAGGATGAGAAAGTCACACTGAGATTCGAGCTGCATTTTGAGTAAAGTGGAGACTTCTTGACCAAATTAAATAAATGTCTGTCACCCGTAACCATCACAGTATGGAAATCATCCTACATGGTAATAGGTATTCCATGCTCCTATATTTTGTTGGTTGATCATTTTAACCACACACAGGATGTTTGTTTGTTTTGCCAGCAGGTTATTCATGGAAGCATGAAAGAGTTTTTCTTGTGTATTCAGACGTAAATTTATATGGTTAACTCACTCTCCCACTTGAACGGAAAATGAAATGTTTTCCCAGGCTTCTGATTTTGTGGTTTTTTAAATTTTTGCTATGTATTTTGGTAAAACAATTCAGTGTTCGCCAGGAAAGGCAAGTGATCACTCCCTCTCCTCTCCAAACTTGCCTGGAAAGTTTTCGGAGAGCTGCAAATTGATTGCTTTGCAAAAGTTTTGTTTTGTTTAACGACACCACTAGAGCATATTGATTTATTAATCATTGGCTATTGGATGTCAAACATTTGGTAATTCTGACGTATGGTCTTAGAGAGGAAACACGCTACATTTGTCCTATTAGTAGCAAGGGATCTTTTATATGCACCATCCCACAGACAGGATAGCACATACCACGGCCTTTCATATACCACTCGTAGTGCACTGGCTGGAATGAGAAATAGCCCAATAGGCCCACTGACGGGGATCGATCCCAGAATGACCGCTTTACCACTAGGCTACGTCCCACCCCAACCTCACATCAAGTGAGAGATAACCACTGGGCTATGTCCCACCCCAGATTGCCTTGCAATAACATTGTTAATAAATTTTATTTGAAACTTGATGTGATTGCTTGCCTGAAGTCGTTTAATGAGTGTTCTTCAGGATTCCTTGATTGTACTCCTATGATGGTAAAGATGAAGGTGAAGTTAGTACAGATGCTTTTTAATACAGCACTGATAGGACTCAATTGGCCTCAGTGGTGCAGTGGTTAAGACACCGGCTCCAACCCAGAGCGAGTTCTTAAGGACTCAATGGGTAGGTGTAAGGCCACTATACCCTCTCTCTCACTAACCACTAACCAACTAACAACTAACCCACTGTCATGGACAGACAGCCCAGATAGTTGAGGTGTGCCCAGGACAGTGTTCTTGAACCTTAATTGGATAGAAACACGCAAATAAGTTGAAATGAAATGATAGGACTGATTTCGTTAAAGCTAATGACAAGATCTGGTGGCATCATCATTCTGGCATCATACACAATAAAATATCAGATTATTATCTCATATTTTTCTAATGTTATATTCATTCAACAGATGGTACAATTATTTACTGTATTCTTTATAAAGTTTTAAGATTTTCTCTACATACATGAACAATAAAAATATTAATGAAAAAGTTAAAAGTTTGTTTTGTTTAATGACACCACTAGAGCACGTTGATTTATTAATCATGGGCTATTGGATGTCAAACATTTGGTAATTCTGACGTATAGTCTTTGAGAGGAAACCCACTCTACATTTTTCCATTAGTAATAAGATTTTTTATATGCACCATCCCACAGACAGGATAGCACATACCATGGCCTTAGATATAGCAAAATGCTTGATATGAAATTAACAGTTGTGTTGATAGTGGAGAAATAATCTTAAAAAAAGCTTATAAGTGTTTTGAATCATGTCACTTTTGCAATGATATCACTTTGCATATCCATAAAGTGATGCTTCCATTATTAGAAAACTGGGACATTTTCAATTCTAAATTTCATTTGGAAATGTTTTCTTTGATAATTACAAATGCATCTGACTATGTTTGTGTATTACAGTATGGTATCTGATATTTATTGTAAAGTAAGGTTTGTTTTATTTAACAACGCCACTAGAGCACATTGATTTTTATTCTATCATCGGCAATTAGTCTTTTTCGTGCTGGGGTGTCGTTAAACATTCATTCATTCATTCATTCAAACATATGGTCATTCTGATACTGTTTTTTAGAGGAAATGACAAGCAGCAAGGAATCTTTTATTTGTGCTTCCCACAGGCAGGATAGCACAAACCATGGCCTTTGTTGAACCAGTTATGGATCACTGGTCAGTGCAAGTGGTTTACACCTACCCATTGAGCCTTGC
The DNA here is from genome assembly GCF_016097555.1 of Gigantopelta aegis. Taxonomy (NCBI): domain Eukaryota; kingdom Metazoa; phylum Mollusca; class Gastropoda; order Neomphalida; family Peltospiridae; genus Gigantopelta; species Gigantopelta aegis. Next base: position 34,228,895 of record NC_054706.1, read on the forward strand.
GGAGCACTCACTCAGGGTTTGGAGTCGGTATCTGGATTAAAAATCCTATGCCTCGACTGGGATCCGAACCCAGTACCTACCAGCCTGTAGACTGATGGCCTAACCATGACGCCACCGAGGCCGGTCTGATATTTATTGTGTTTGAAGCCAAAACAATGGTTTTACAATGTGCTATTGTTGACCATAGTTTTATATCTACATTTAAAATTATTTTTGGCACAACATAATAAATCTGTGTGTTGTTCTTGTTCATTTCACATTGGAAATCTAATCTATTTTTGCCCCCCCCCCCCAAAAAAAAAAAGAAAAAAAGAAAAAAAAAAGAATTATGACTTTCATCTGATTTTCAGAGTATTTTCTGATTTTGCATGCATTCTATTTTAAAACAATAACCTACATTTACTTTTACTGACCATCCTTTGTCATTAATTTAATTTTGGCAGCAAGGGTTTTGTTTGTTTTTTTGCACTGAATAAAAAAAAAGCAAAGCTCTGATAAAAATAGCTGTACATAAAAACGTAAATTTCATTGAGCATGTCAGCTGTTTCTAACATTTCTAAATGACATTTGCCCTGGAAACAGGAGTACCTAAGAGGAGCCGTTTTCAATTAACTTAGTTACTATTTTCTATCAGTCCCATCTGTGGACAACATCAATTATTGGAGTTATTTTTAAACCCTTGATGACTTTGGAACCCTCAAATGTCAGTGTTTTTGTCTGGCATGTAATCTAGTTAACAAACAAATGAAATAAATCAATGGATGCTTATTGACACCACAGCATATGTTGTCATTTCATGGGTGCCGATGATTCTGTAGAACGTGGTACTAGTGTTCCTGTTTCAGTCAACATAGTCTTTATATACCAAACATGTATTCTCCAGCCTTTAGCACAGTTCCATGCTAGAATTTATTAAGTAAAACCATTACTGTGTTATTGTCTTTTTATGAAATGTTGAATTGATTTTAAATCTATTAAATCATGGTGATCCAATTAATTGAGCTTGCATGACCCATTTGTTCAGCTGAATACAAAGAAGGAAATGTTTTATGTAATGATGCACTCAACACATTTTATTTACGGTTATATGGCGTCAGACAGTTGAATACAAATTCACTCATCTTCTACAACTGGATACAATATTGAGTTACTCTATTACCAATATAAATCCATGAACTTTACATTTATCATTTTTCATACACAAATGATACATTTAAATGTAAACAAGGAAATTTTGATAAAAATACTACATGTGAATTGCTACATTATGCATTTTTTAATGTGATATATGTTGTCCTTACTTTTAAAACCAAAACAAAAAATTAATACTTTAAATGCCTGAAAATGGTATCTGTCTGTCCCTTAGTGTATTCATTATTAATATTAATGAGACCCTGAAAACTAAACACTTCTTTAAGCTAAACATGGCTTTTACTACTAGTTACAATTACAACTTCAAAAGAAAAAGAAATAAAGAAAAAATGTTCATTGGTACATGTTTAAACAACGTATCTTTATTTCTCTGGTCTATCTTGAATCTAACAGAACTGCACTCGGTTATTGCTGCAAGTAAACTTTAAAAGGGCTTTTTTTTTTCCCGCCCACAAATAGTTAATGCATTTAACATAGAGTAATAAAGGATTGTTCACGTAAGACCATAAAGTCCAGCACTCCTGTGTGGAGGCTATATTTGTCAAATGTTATGTTCACTGAGTAAAACTTTCATAGCAAGCACCTGGCTGTAATTAACACATTTTTGTACTTTACATTTTTATGTTGCAAAGGCCTGGATAGTGAGACTGTGTTGATTAAACTGGGAACTTAATGGTTTAAATGGAAAGCATGTGCACTGTATCATCATTGAAAAACCCCCCAACATAATCTGTGATCTTATCTTCTTAAAGAAGTATTATTGACTTTGGGCAGGTGTGATTTTCATTATAAAGTTTCTTTTTTCATGAGTTTTTATTCTGTTTACTTTAAGAGGTGTTGGTCAACATATATACTGTTAAGCAATTTTATTAAGTGACAAGGTTTATTGTATTTTTATGGGATTTTTGGTGGGAGGGGCATAACTTTGAACAACACAACTTTCCTTTGCTAATCATAAGTATGGTGATAGTAGTTCCATTCCAAAAGGCTATATAATATATAGATATAGATCTAATCATCATATCTTATCGATGTGATTGCAGTATAAAGTATGTTATATATGCTTGATACGGATCAATTCTGATTGCTTTATGATTTTAGAAGCACACTTAATAGCTGGTATATTTTTTGTATTAGGGTGGCCATTCATAAAGTACATAAGCACAAAATCTGGGATTTTTTACACCCCAGTACCCCCATGCACACCTTTGAACATTTGATCATTAACCCCCTTCCCCCAAATGTATTCCACGCTGAAAAGAACATAAGATGCAATCATGAGCTTGGATTGCTGATGGTGATGATGGCTAATTTTAACATGCTCATATACCACTACGGTTTCGAGCATGTCTATCCTGGGTCCTGTCTCTGGATAGCCAGGGACTTGACTCGGGACAGAACTTGGATTGCATGCATTTTACAACAGTAAAAAAAAAAGAAAGAAGGTATATGTACTCTGGACGAACATACTTTATGGATGTCACTCTACTGTAAAAAGGTCCCTCTCAATGTTGGAAGAGAGAAATTACTTCTCCCTATACACTTGAGCCTTGAGTTAATTAATAAAAAATGACTCCTCATCATTCTGACCAAAACTCTTACCACTAAATCCTTTTAGGTAATATAAATGAAATAATAATATTTATGCTCAGTACAAGCCATGTAGTATGTGTATTAAACTTACATTTAATTCCAGGAATTATTAACTTCTCTTCAAACTGGTTGGTAATCCTATGTATTAACTTGGTGACCTGTAAAAAAAACAAGAAGATAAATAATAATAATAAATACTAATATTTTAGAACAATTCATCTGTATACTTCCCTCAGTCTTTTGATCTCAACTTTATGAAGTAAAAAAGACAAGATATAGGTATTACTTTGCCGACAGTGGTGGAAGGAAGGAAAATGTTACATTTAACGACACTCTTAACACATTTTATTTACAGTTATATGTTGTCAGACATGGTTATGGACCACACAGATATTGAGAAAAGAAACCTGCTGTCACCACTTCATGGGCTACTCTTTTCAATTAGCAGCAAGAGATCTTTTATATGCACCATCCCACAGACAGGATAGTACATACCACGGCCTTTGTTATACCAGTGGTGGAGCACTGGTTGGAACGAGAAATAGCCCATTGGGGCCACTGACAGTGGTGGAGGCATCAGTGGCAATGGCATTAGCTTTTGCATTAAAATTTCACATTTAAATCAGTTTCTCAATTTCTGAGTCATTGAAACTTGGTTTATAACTGCACCTATGGATGTTTATCACAGTGCACCAAAATTTCTTGTTTTCTATATTGAAGTTTGTATTTAAAATAAACAATGCTGAACAATACTAGTGCAACTTAAACATATAATAAAAAATAATTATATATACCAAGCCTTTGCTAGAACAGTTTTGATGTTGGAATGAGGAAAAACGATATGTTCAATTTCATGATGTCTTGTATCATGGGCAGAATACTTTACAATTGAGTTGAATTTTATTTGAAAATATCTTTTAGTAGATTTTGGAGTAGACAACAAACTGGATGACATTTCAAAGCATTTTTAGTATTGTGCATCAATAATTAATGGATTTTTGAGCATTTTTTTTCTTTAGTTTATTTGTCTCCTCAAGATGGGTGTTTGTTTGAGATTTTGGTTAAAGTTAAACTGTTTACTTGGCAACAAAATGGTGTGATTACAAAACAGTCACTTCCTAAATTAACTTTGTTCATGATTAATTGCTTTTTCTCTGACAGATAATTACAGATCAGTCAAAATATGTTGTTTGTTGCATTTCAACGCAGTTGCCAAAAACTTGTCGGATATAAATTGAGCATTATTTATTTGCATGACAGAAAGAAATGTGCAAGAATGAAGATGATCCATTACATAGGTACGTAATACCAATGATTCAGCAACAACGCCTGTGCTAAACGCATTGTGTTCATGCTGCTCTGTGAATTACCGGAAAATAATGCAGTGAGAAATGCAAGTTTTTTGCACATTGCTTTGCGGCTTTTTTGTTACCAGACTGTTGTTAACAGACTATCAGACAGGACATAGGTAGAGCATGCAGTACATAGTATCTCATGTTTTGAACACAAGTCCTAAAATACAAGCTAAGCGACTGCAGAGTTATTTTACCATTAGCGATATTTTGTATATATGAGCTACTTTTGGGTATGATGATGTGTATGTGGTACTGAGCCTCGGTTTATGAAGCGATCTTTGCGCTAAGATCATTTAAGGTATTTAAGTAGGTATATATATATATATATATTTTAAAAATCATTTCATTAAAATAATTAATAATGTTTCGCATAAAAAATGTGTATCAGTGCTAGTCTTATATGTCTTTCTTTGAGTGAGTCTATAACATATATTTCCACAGACAAGATATCATACATACACACATGTAACAGCAGTCAAGCAGTGATTGAAATTACAAAACTCTAGATTGCCACTTCTCAGTTAATAACTTATGATGATCTATAAGTACTTCAACTTACGTAAGGTTAGGAATAGAATGAACATATTCACAGTCAGCCTACATGTATGTTCCAGCCAGTGCTCCACAACTGGTGTAATAAAGGTCGTGGTATGTACTGTCCTGTCTGTGGGATGGTGCATATAAAAGATCCCTTGCTGCTAATCGAAAAGAATAGCCTATGAAGTGGCGACAGCGGGTTTCCTAGATCTCAATATCTGTGTGGTCCTAACCATATGTCAGACGCCATATAACCGTAAAAAAATGTGTTGAGTGCATCGTTAAATAAAACATTTCCTTCCAACATGTATGTCTTGAGGCTGGATTTGAAATTGCTTGGGCCAAAACTATTTACACTTACAGTGAGAATGTTTTTGGTGTGGTTTGATCTTTTTTTACCCACTTTAAAAAAAATATATATATAAAGATAAGCACTGGAGGTCTGTGGTAGACAATGAGCCATAAATTATTTGGCAGTGGATAAGATTAACTGATTCAAATGGAATAGCCTTCACAGGTTGTTTGCTCTGAGATAGTGAAGTTAATGGTGTTTAATCTACCCTCTTTTTTACTGATGATTATAGCTGGAATTCTGTTTGAGACTTTTTTGTAATTCTTTGATTAAAATCCTGTGTTTTTGTAATCGGTGGTTAAAAGTGCTTAAGTGAAATGCAGAAGATCTTCTAAACAGTTTAACATTCTTAGTTAAACATTTAGATTGCAGACTTAATTCCTTTTGCTAACTTGTTTGTGCCATGTACAGGTAGCAGTATGCCGAATTGCATCTGATCGAGTCAAAGTTTGCAGTGCTCCCAATTTTAAATATTGTACTGAATAAGACCACATCTGCCATTGGTGAGATATGTGATGGGACTTGTTGTCATAGAATGTGGGGCGGGACGTAGCTCAGTGGTAAGGCACTCACTCGATGGATGGTCGGTCTGGAATCGATTCCCATCAATGAGCCCATTGGGCTATTTCTCGTTCCAGCCAATGCATCATGATTGGTATATAAAAGATCCCTTGTTGCTAACCGAAAAGAGTAGCCCATGAAGTGGTGACAGTGGGTTTTCTCTCTCAATATCTTTGTTCTGATGCCATATAACCGTAAATAAAATGTGTTGAGTATGTCTCATTCTAGCCAGTGCATCGTGACTGGTATATCAAAGGCTGTGGTATGTACTACCCTGTCTATGGGATGGTGCATATAAAAGATCGCTTGCTGCTAAACGAAAAGAATAACCCATGAAGTTTTGACATGGGTTTTCTCTCTCAATATCTTTGTTCTGATGCCATATAACCGTAAATAAAATGTGTCGAGTATGTCTTTAAATAAAACATTTCTTTTTTTCTTTCATAAAATGTTGTCATCTGGCTAGTAAATTCCTGTAATTTAATTGAAACTAGTATCAGTATACCAGTTACTATTGTGCATGAAACATATGTAAGGTTCTACTTAAACTAAGATGACACTTTTTGTGAAGAACTAGGGTTTTTAAAGATGCACTCTTGTTATGTCTGAAACAAACAGCTTAACCCATCCCCCATTTTTTTCTGATTTACATTAATGGTATAAAGGTTGTATAAATTATATCCATGGTGTATACTTGTTTGTTTATTGAAATGTTGTATGTAACAGTTTTAGCCACATATGTTACTACTCTCATGAGATTTGGTTTGTTGGTATACACCTTATACCACAAGTTATTGATATTTAATCTGATATAGTGGTGCCACCACACTTCCCCTTTGTTACATTGCTCTGCTTGTTGCAGTAATACTAGTAGTAGCACTGTGTTTTAAATACCATGTACTAATGGTACCAATTGAAAATACATCTGTACTTTGGTCTTTCAAATAATAGAATTATTGTTAGATTTTAGCAATGGATACAGGAAGTGGATATCTTTGTGGAACTGCTGGTTGCAGATCTTTACCATAATGTTAGTTTACATGCAAATAGTGTGATGCTCAAGAGGAAATATCATATGACAGTCTTTACTTGAATATTTTCATTGTGTCACTGGTGTCTCAGATGAATGGCACATTTCAAACATTGCTGACAGTCAATGGATTAAATGATTTACCTTCCAATTTCCATTCTGGCTATGGACGCTTAGACAGTGTGTCTTGTGCCAGTACTGAGTGAATGACAGACGTCTGAAGACCTGAGCAGACTGACATGTTTAATGGCTGTGCGTGCTAGTTTTTGTATTGAAAGATCTCCCCGGTGAGGAGGAAAACATTTGGAAAGACGTTTGAGTACAGAAACATATGCTCATCCGGTGATAAATGCTCTCACCATTGGAACCCTTTCCTATCTCTAACCACGTTTTATGACTCTTCTATTGGCAGAAGGCTTTTCTTTGGTCTGAGGGTGTTGGCAGTATTGCTAGGAATGAGTTTTGGGAACACTGCATGGGACTGAATTTGTCAGTCACCAGTAACATTAAACTACAAAAACCATTTATTGGTGTTTGGCTTTTCAGTTTATCATTAGTACTTGATAGGGATGTGTTAAGGCATAGATAATTTGAAAATGGAAACTTTAGATCTGTGTATGAATGAACAATGGAATATAGAAAATATTTTTAAAACCAGAGTGGTTTTTTAATTTGAAGCTAATGAAATAGAGATGGGTTTGCTACTTTTGTTGTAAAAAATTTAGAAAGGTAGAACATAAGTAAACTTAATCTTTGTTTTCAGTTAAAACATTTTGTTCGAGAAAATGCATTATTTCACTGTAGAAAATACTGGATAAAAATATTCCATATAAATGCTTGTTATTTGAAAATATAATCATTAAGGATGTTTTTGTTTTTTTAAATAAAGTTTATTGACCCCAGAAAACAAATATAGTAGTGCCAGGATTATGGCCCTGGTATGCTACTTTACAATCATTTAATATGTTAAACATTGCACATAAGTGAATAGTACTGATATACATGTATATATATATATATATATATATATATATATATATATATATATATATATATATATATATATATATATTAATCAAACAGTAATAATGAACATAGATACATGTAAAACATACTTTATAGTTTATGGAGTTAACAGAGAAGCTAAGAAATACTAAAAATAAAGAGAAGGAAGGAGAGAAAGAAAGAAGGAAAGAAAGAAAAGTAAATTAATTGAAAGAATAAATTTTGAAATAGAAAATAATACATTTACCATTATTATTATCATCATCATCATCACCACTACCATCATTACTATTACTATTACTACTACTGTATTATTATTTCACACATATAAGGATAATGTATACGGTGTAATTTAACTTAAAATCAAACTAGAATAGTAAAATAAGATAGATTAAAAATGTACTAAAACAAGTTAGCCTCCTTGTGAGAGGTCATGTCATATACTGTAAGTGTTATATTTATAAGTAAAAATGCTGTCACAGATTCCAGATTAGTGGCAATATGAACTTACTCTACAAGTGTAATATAAGAGCTGTTTTATAATTAAACACAGTGTGTGTGTTGTGTGTGTGTCTGTGTGTGTGCATTTCTGTGTCTGCGTGTGTGTGTGTGCATTTCTGTGTCTGCGTGTGTGTGTGTGTGTGTCTGCGTGTGTGTGTGTGTGTGTGTGTGTGTGTGTGTGTGTGTGTGTGTGTGTGTGTAGCGGGTTAACACAATTACTATTTTATACCTAGTTAATCTGTACATTTAATTTTTTATGCAAACATGTAAATACAATTTTATGTTTTAATGATGGGAATATAGAAGAAGAATTTCTTCCCCTAACCTCCCCCCTCCAGCATTATCAGTTCTATAACAGCCTTATTGTAAAACGATATCTTTGTTGGATATGTTTCCATTAAAACATTTTAAACAGAAATGTTAGAAAAGGGACTAATTCACACAAATTATCTTCTTTCTAGCTTAGTGTTGGAGTATCCACATAAAGTGTGGGGCGGGACATAGCCCAGTGGTAAAGAGCTCGCTTGATGCACGGTCAGTCTGGGATGGATTCCCATTGGGCAATTTGTTGCTCCATCCAGTGCTCCATGACTGGTACATCAAAGGCTGTGGTATGTGCTATCCTGTCTGTGAGATGGTGCATATAAAAGATCCCTTGCTGCTAATCGAAAAGAGTAGCTCATGAAGTGGCGACAGCGGGTTTTCTCTCTCAATATATGTGTGGTCCCTACCATATGTCTGACGCCATATAACCGTAAATAAAATGTGTTGAGTGTGTCGTTAAATAAAACATTTCCTTCCTTCCACAGTGCAAGAGGTTGTAGAATTATTTTTTGTCAGTAGATCTGTTATGTTCTTTTCCATTGCAACCAATACACTATATTCTGCATTTGCTATTAAAGTTTGTCGTCTGTGAGAAAATGCATATAAAAGATCCCTAGACTATCCTGTGTGGCTGTAGCGTGTGTTTTTTCTTCTATCATAGTTAAAACCATGTATCACAGTTACTGTATGTTTTACACTTACAGTTGATTAATGCCTGGGGAACATTAACTGCAACTGTAAAGAATGAAAAGAAAAGAAAAAGAAATTTATTTAACAACATGTTAAAATTCTTTCCTTTCTTTTCATTCTTTTTTTTTTTAAATATCTGTATCTGGCATAAAAATCACACCTCTGTGGTTCAGACACAATCCATTTTTCTAGAATGCCTTTGTTCAGCATGATGGTATATCTGCTATATCAATATTTGTCTGGAAATTTTGATCCCAAAACATACCCATGCCAAGATACAGTCTTTGTTTTCACCATTGTAATGTTAGGTGGCTGTTAGAGACAGAGCATGAAGTTGCAATAATGGTGCAGAGATGGTGTTGCATTCCAAGATAAACACAACTGTAGCTCAGAAAGGTGCATTTTAAACCAATGTGATCTGTTTTCTTGCCATTTCGTTGTTTATTTTATAACAGTTCCATGGGACTTTGTTTGCAGAAGAGCCAAAACAAAAGTATTGATTAAGCAGATGGATCGACCAACACTTTTATTCAGGTTGTTTTCAAGTTACAGAAAGATTCTTTTAAGCTATTTTTTCTCATTCCAGCCAGTGCACCCTGGCTGGTATATTATATATCCTGTCTGTGTGATGGTGCATATATATAAAAGCTCCCTTACTACTAAAGGAAATATAGCATTTTTTTTCTATAAAACTATATGTCAGAATTAGCCAATGTTTGATATCCAATAGTTGATGATTAATAAATCAATGAGCTCTAGTGGTATCATTAAACGAAACAAACTTTAAGTCGTTTAAGCTATTTTCTGCTACTTGAATAAGAAAATAATAAATTTACGTTTGGAATAAGTCCCAAAATATCAGTTTTGACTATACTGTTATGCTAGCGTCAGACTACCAACTGCCAGCAGAAAGTTGACCAATTTTCTGCTGTCACAACTTCTATGACTGTCCAGTTGTTAGTCTGAGTGCTCTTACAACTGTATTCTCGTATAACCCATTAGTTGTTAGTCTAAGCGTACCTTTTGTACAATGCAACCATGGAGGTGGCCAACTTTCTGCTGGTAGTTGGCAGTCACAACCTAGCATTAATTTCATTGGCAACCAGATTTAATGTTTTTAACCTGCAATCGCTGTTGACCAACTTACAGGATATCGCATGTCAGATGATCTCTGACTCAATTGGATGTTTTTTTACATCCTTAATTTCAGTCAAAATAAACTTTTGTGTTGTAAATAAATAAAAAAATATATTTACATAAGGAATCCTGGGATAAAACCCTGTCATCTATTATTGATGTTGTTTTAATTGAGGATAATTTAAATTTAATTAATTCCTTTGCTAAATGTTTAAATTTCAAAACTAAATTATTTAACCCTCACAAGTTAGACAGTTTTACTCTCTGTATCTCCCAAATTTAAACACTGTCATCTATTATTGATGTTGTTTTAAATGAGATAATTAAATTTAATTCCTTTGCTTGCTGTTTAAATTTAAAAAAACTACTAAATTACTTAACCCTCACAAGTTAGGCAGTTTTACCCTCCGTGTCTCTTAGGTTTAAACACTGTCATCTATTATTGATGTTGTTTTAAATAAGGATAATTTAAATTTAACTAATTCATTTGCTAAATGTTTAAATTTCAAAACTAAATTACTTAACCCTCACAAATTAGGCAGTTGTACCCTCTGTGTCTCCTAGGTTTAAACACTGCCATCTATTATTGATGTTGTTTTAAATGAGGATAATTTAAAATGTCAGTCTACAGAACCAATTTCATGTACATGGAATTGTGCCACGACTTGCTGAAGCAGGCCAGGCTGCCATATTGGAAACAAATAGAGGAGAGCAGTAAATCTTCTTTATCAGTGCTGTTATCTGATGCCAGAGAGCATCTTCACATTGCAGCCATGAAAAAAACAAGAATCCTCCACAAACTGTCTGTTGATTCTATCAGTATTTCTGATGCTGGGATAGACTATTATCAGTGCTTACTGTTCACTCAATTACCAATCAGTTCTGACATGTCACACCAAAATACTACTTGTGTGTTAATACTGTTTGTCATCTGAGATGAGGAGAAATCACATGTATTCTGGTTATTAATATACTCATTTCTCATTCAGATAAATATGCTTTTCTATCCACTTGTTTTTAATTCGCCATCCAACCATCCTTGCAGTTACATACTCATTCAGTCATCATGTTATTTTGTTATCAAGTCACCTATCCATCGATCGATCGATCCATCAATTCGTCCGTCCGTCCGTCCACATGTCTGCCAACCCGTCCATCCGTCCACATGTCCGCCTACCCGTCCATCCGTCTGTCCATCCGTCTGTCCATCCATGCATCCATGCATCCATGCATCCATACATCCATCCATCCATTCATGCATGCATCCATCCCTTTCTGTTCATTAATATATTCATCTATCTAGTAGAAAAAAAACCCAACAACCTTGAATAACATGTTTTAGAAACCTGTATAACTGTAATGATTAGCCTAACAATGTGGAAGAACTGTGTACCAGAAAGTACCATTAACTATGCAATACTGTTTACTATTGTGCAGTACTTTCTCCTAACCTAAGCAATAATATTTGCCACACAGTACTGTTTATTAAATGTGATTTCCTGGTTCAAAAAAAAAAAAAAATGTCTGTGAACAATGATATCTATCATATGTGGCAAAACAGACCCTTTATTATGTGCTTTCAGTAAAAGCTTCCACCTCCAAGGATATATGGTTTACCTATCTGTTATCGTCTTCTTACAGTCTTGACAATCCTCCAAGACAAATAGTTTTTCTTATAAAAAGACTTTTTTCAAGATCACTGAGAGCATTACAGTATGTCTGTGCTTGCTCCAGGGTCTGAAGATGAAGAGAGAAGCAAGTGGTTGTGGTGATTGCTGAGCCATTATTCCCAACTGAGTAGAGTTTTACAATCACTTTGTGGTGATGTTGTGTACTACACCCCCAGGGATGTGTTTTACGTATGAGATGACTCTACCATAAACAAGCGGAAACTATAAGTAGAAGTTAAATGGTACCATGCTAGTCACTGGAGAAAGCAATTAACAAACACAGGTTTTGCCAAAGAGCATGGACCTTGTTATCTAGATCAATGAAAGAACAGCATCTTTGACATTTTTGGGATCAGTTTTCTGTGTGTATCCATTATACATTTTACTGTTCCAACCAGTGATCTACAACTGGTATATTAGTGGCATAGTATGTGCTGTCCTGCCTCTGTGAAAAAGTTTGTCTGTGGCAGACTCTTGTTGTTAACTGAACAGAGGAGTCTGTGGTGTGGCATTGGTTTTGTCTCATTCTCTATAGAAACTCTGTTGCCACATATACATGTACACTTTCCCACAGATAGGCAGTATATACCATGATCATTAATATACCAGTTGTACAGTGCTGGCTGGCATGGGAAAAGCCCCAATAATAAAATGGGTCCACTGAGTATGAACCTAGCTGTATGCAAAAAAAGAAACTTGTGTGTTTGTCTCTTTCTTTCCATCTCTGTCTCTCTGTTCCTGCATGTATCTGTCTCTCCTTGTCTGTCTGTATCTCTGTCTCTCTGTAGATCTCTGTCTGTGTATGTCTCTGTGTCTCTATGTGTCTATATTTCTGTCTCTCTGTGTCAACACATCTGTACTTAGAATTTTAACTTACAGCTGTAAAATCAGTGGGACCAAGTATTTATAAGAGAAAATCTTTGTGTTTATAGTTTCTGCCAGAACTGACACTTAAAAATCTCACACACATGTTTACATCTGTTTTCTGGCTGTTCACCTACACACAGGTGCAGAAAAATAACACAAAATGGCATAATTTTTGTCAGGGTAAAACACAAGTATGAGTTTATCATATCTCGTATCTCTTAAGAATGTTGTAGCATTCCTGCTACTATGGTGGCATTGGATCTGCTGCAGATTTCAGCAGGTGCAAGACTGCTGATGCATGAAACATGTGGAAGTGGTTGGCATTGTAACCACAGTGTGTCACAAAATATTACTTCTTGAAATTTCCAGATAGGAAGTGTTGAGGGAGAAGATACTGGATGTCAATTTGAAAACTTTTATGGCTGTTGGACAGAAATGAGCCATACTAGAGAAACTGTGATAAGATAGAGACGGCTTCCCTTGCAAAATAGGTCATGATCCAGGTGCTTTGTTAATTGCTATGTGAGCTAATATTGTACTACATATGTTGCTTATCATCTGTGGTTCTGAAGCATTTCCATTTTGAAACTGTCAGTTCAAACCGATCCTTCTTAACAAAATGCAATGGTTTGGATTTGAACCATTTTTACCATTATGTATTGAAAAGAATGTGCATTTTTTTTTTAAAGATAATTATTAATTTGGCTATACCACTTTTTACAGTATGTGACATAAAAACAGCTTTTCTCTTTAATTTCATCCTTGTTAATATGTTATACATTTGATTCCAATTATTAAATAATCTTGGGTAGAAAAGCTGGCATAACAGATCATGGAATGCTATAATTAAATGTATAAAGCATATATAAAGAAAAACATTTCATTTTAAAATGAACAAAAACAAAATTCAGAAGAAAGGTAATGGCAGTTTCTTTTTAGCTGCTTTCTTGGAGTTATTTAGACCCAATGCTTATAAAACATTTTAAGGTGCAGTCTTTAATATTTTTTAAAATCTGACTTGTTGCATGCTGTTTATTTGGCATTACCATGATGTTTAAAGGTAGGATTTCATATGTACAGCAAACTTATGCCAGCAACCGTAACACATTATGCAAAAAAAAAAAATCTTTTTTTTTAGTGGGATACTAGTATTCTGTATGTCCTGAGACTTATGAATTTTCTTATATGGTTTCTTGTGTGGAAAGTCCAAGTACACCCGGAATCAACTTATGAGGGATAAGCACACAAATTGCATCAATGTCTTACAGGCAAGGATACAATAATATGGCTATAAATAAATAAAAATGTATTGCCTACCATATAAGCAAGCCATATAAGCTGACCACATTAGCTTGCTGCAAATGTATTTAAAAGTTGTATACACATGGGGCTTTTCTGTTTGTTTATCTCTCTGTTGTATATTTAACATTTAATCTTGTGTAGTAATTTTTTTCCATCAAAAACACTTACACAGCATCTAGGGACAAGAGGTGTCTGGTTTTGTTACAGATGCAGACAGACCCCTGACAACGGTCTTGAAGATTCATCTAATCATCACACTTGGAGAAGGTCACACTCCAATTAATCTAACACTCCAATTAATCTAACACTTGTGTCTTGGCCATGGAACAGTTAATAACATTAGATGTCTTAGCCATGAGGATGTCTTTCGTTGTGGAGAAAGAGAGAACCTGTGTACTAAACTATATTATACAACACTAACAACCAGTGTTCGAGATTAAAAATTTTGGGCAGTATCCCAGTTGGATACTAACATTTCAGAATCTGGTATTCCACCTGAGAATTGAGTATTATATGGTATCCTGGTGGGATACTGGGTTCTTGAAGTCGTGTATCCAAAATTAAATTCTGGTATCCCCAGGATAATCTCGAACACTGACAACATGCCAGGAGTGGGACCCAAGGGAGACATGCCTGAACCCTAGTGGATATATAGGTATGTAAAACAGTTTCAAGTTCATGGTATTTTGTACCAGCTCCCACGCTGAGAGTGCAGTACATAGATCATTGGGGTGCTTTAAGACCACTTGTCCATGAATACGCACATAACTGTAAATAAACTGCACAAACTTGTCTTTGCACCCGCACCATTTTTTTATTTTTTTTATTTTTTTATTACCGATGCATTCCATCTTAGCTAACTAAGGTAAGTCAACTAGGGTTCCAGAAGCAAAGACGTGCAGGAAAACCGATACCCAACTATCCAGATAGCCTGAAGACAAACCAAGTAAGCCTACTAAAATCCTATATTTAGGGGTTGGGAATCAAAATTCTTCAAACTAAGTACCTAGATTGGTGCGCATATGTATACAATTGCTACTTGACACCGTTAGTTTCGTTTTATTGCATTGGTAATAAAGTTAAGTATGCCAAGCACTAGGCTTTTTAAACCAATACCTACACTATAAGGGTTTAACCCTTCAAATTAGATAGCTAGGCTAGTTTAACTCCCCTTCCGTCATTGTATTCAATGCTATACAAGGATGGAGGGGGATGGGTGGTCATGAATGACTGTTGAACTCACTAGAATAAGGACTTAAGACAATAGGTACAACCTTAACACAAAACTAGGATTCACATACAGACTACACGCTCACTGCATCAGTACACAGGGTGCATTGACTAATGATAACAATGCACCCGCCCCCATTTAATGGCCCAGCACGTACTCTAATAAGGAAGCGGACAAAAGAATACCGGTTCCGAGTACACAATTGCAATGCACCCGGGGGAAGCTGAACAAAAGAATATCGGCCTCCCCCACCCAAACCCCCAATACTTGCTGCTGGTAATAACTTGGTCCTTTGTGATGCCTCGACCAGAAGCGGTCAGGCCCTTTATAAAGGCCCTATGGGCAACCTAGGGAGACACCACAGCATCGTAGAGGTCTAAAATTAACGAGCTACTCTCGATTCACTAATATCAAAACCTATATTAGCTCGGCCATTTACCTTTCGACCGACCACCAAATTCCCTCGATCAAAATTGCGCACCCTTTTCTCTTTGGCATTTAACTGCTTCATTCAAATTCCATAGCACCACCACCACCCCCACCCGCCTGCTGCCGATTTGGTCGGGCTGCTGGTGCTCCCTTGCACCTGCCAGTGCAGGCGGTCCCTCCTCTCCCCCCCCCCCCCCCACCTTTCTAAAGAAGCTAGTAGTTTTGTAAAAAATGTGTTGATGGCAGGAACATGATTTCCTCTGCTACTGTAGACTAAGCAATGCTCTGAATTTAATGCATCGGAAGGGCAGATACTCACAAGCCACATAATTGTGAGCAATTTCAGAGTTAATTGGAAGCGGAAGTTTTTCTCCTGCAGAAGATTTTATGAAGAAATATTATATCTTTGTCAAACAGGAAATGAGTGTCTTCTGATGATGGTGTTTCTATAAACTAATTACTTTTTCAGATACAGCAGATGTATGACTACAGGTGCTCTGAGGTTCCATCAATTTTCTCATTTTCTTTTATAATCTACAGCCATTTCTTTGTTGTAAAATGTGTGAGTTACATTTTGTAATCCATTACTAATTTAGAAATTCACTCCTTGTCTTATGGAATAATGTGGGTGATATGTAGCCCAGTGGTAAAGCAGTCACAAATGCGTGGTTGGTTAAAGATTGATCCGTGTTGGTGGGCCCATTTGGATATTTCTCGTTCCAGCCAGTGCACCACTACTGGTATATCAAAGGCCGTGGTATGTGCTATCCTGTCTGTGGGATTGTGCATATAAAAGATTCCTTGCTGCTAATGGAAAAATGTAGTGGGGTTTTTTTCTAAGACTATATGTCAAAATTACCAAATGTTTGACAACCAATAGCCAATGATTATAAAATCAATGTGCTCTAGTGGCATCATTAAACAAAACTTTAACTTTGTTTTAATGGAATAATGTACAGTATAGTACTCTTATAACAAACTAGAAGGGACCATGATAGTTAGTTTATTATATTAGTAGTTCATTGTACAATTTGCGTAAGTTGGTATTAATATATAGGGAGATAAAATGGGCCTTTACGATCAGTTCCTTCTATGCAGTAGTTTATTCTAAGCATGTTCGTTATAAATGTACTTTATTGTACATGTATACTAAATAAAGTTTGAACTTAGATTGCAGAAAATATGCTACTGGTGACAAATGGGATGCACCATGGGAAATATAGTGAATGCCAAAAGAAACTATACACTTAATAGTTGTCACATTAATTCTTGTAATAGAAAAGAAAATCTTAATAATGATAATATTAAACCAGATTTTATTAACAAACAAAGCACTTCACAGATTGTCATTACATTAAAAAAATAAGAAAACTACAGTTACAGAATCCTGGGGGATGGGTGTAAACACACACAAAAAAAGTAAAATTGTAACACACTTGACAAATCAAAATCCTCAGTCGGAAATTAGAGGTAAAATTGCATGTGGAGAGAGAGTTATAACTCAATTAAACAGATGCTGCAGTGTCTTTAATAATGTGTTTGTCCACCATTAGATGGCAATATTGCTGTTAAATGTTGCCATATGGAGTTAATGTAAACGTTGAACTAAATTTACTGGTTAGTTTTACCAAATGTTTGACATCCAATAGCCGATGATTAATTAATCAATGTGCTGTAGTGGTGTCATTAAACAAAACAAACTAACTTTTTTCTGTTTCTGATTGTTGGTTATGTCACATTCTCCTACATACTATGTGAGCACTGATACAACTCTCCAAATGAATTGAAACATATTCCTATTGCATGTTTTCATTGAATTTGATTGAACCTTCCCATTTAATACTTTTCAATATCTGATACGGGTTTCAAGCTTTTTCAATGGCTACCATTGAGCATTTGATTCAGTATGAGGTAGCCACTTCAGTTTAATAGTGCACATGCTTTTTGTGTGAAACCATGTCCTTGAAAAGCCTGACTTATTGTAACGTTTGTTAAGTGATCTTAGAATAGGATGCCATTACAAATACAAAATTTGTAGAAGTTTGTCTAAAGTATTTTAGAAAATATGGCATTTTAAAAAGTGTATAGTTAGTTTCGACATTCAGTATACAATCATGCATTAGTGTGTGATCAAGTAACACTGGATAATTAGTTTGAGAATTAAGATTTCAAGTGTTCAGGACGGGAGATGTACAAAATGAGGTTTGTAGGAAAAGAAAGAAAGAAGTGTTTTATTTAATGACACACTCAACACATTTTATTTACGGTTATATGGCGTCAGACATATGGTTCAGGACTACACAGATTTTGAGAGGAAACCTGCTGTCGCCACTACATGGGCTACTCTTCCGATAGGCAGCAAGGAATCTTTTATTTGCACTTCCCACAGGCAGGATAACACAAACCATGGCCTTTGTTGAACCACTTATGGATCACTGGTCGGTGCAAGTGGTTTACATCTACCCATTGAGCCTTGCAGAGCACTCACTCAGGGTTTGGAGTCGGTATCTGAATTAAAAATCCCATGCCTCGACTGGGATCCGAACCCAGTACCTACCAGCATGTAGACCGATGGCCTGTCACGACACCACCGAGGCCGGTAGGTTTGTAGGAAGACCTTTAGCACTGGAACTGATTGCAGTTTAATAATACATATTAATATGTTGTTTTGCTTTTGGGTTTTTTTTTTTGTTGTTTTTTGTGTAGTGGCTGCTAACATGTTGTCTGCAATACAATTTGATTTTTTATTTTATCTCTGTAGCTAAAGAATAACAAAACTCTTCAAACCCCCTGGGGATGATTTCAATTTGTATGAAACAGTCTTAACCAGGAAAAGCTAGTGATCTCTTCTGCTCCCCTCTACACTCACCTAAAAAGTTTTAGAAGACTGACAAATTGATCGCCTTGCAATAAAAGTTTTAATACAATTCATTTAAAACTGGCCTCCGTGACGTCGTGGTTAATCCATCAGACATAAGGCTGATAGGTACAGGGTTTGCAACCCGGTACCGGCTCCCACCCATATTGAGTTTTTACGACTCAGTGGGTAGGTGTAAGGCCACTACACCCTCTTCTCTCTTACTAACAACTAACAATTAACCCACTGTCCTGGACAGACAGCCCAGATAGCTGAGGTATGTGCCCAGGACAGCGTGCTTGAACCGTAACTGGATATAAGCACGAAAATAAGTTGAAATGAAATGAAAAATCATTTAAAACTTCATGTGATTGCTCGCCTAACACAATTTCAGTAGAATGATCTTAGTTCATCTTGATTTTGCCCACGGCGAAGACTGTTTAATGTGCAATGTGCTGACATTAAGTGGCAGGATGAGGATCATGGTCTGCAAGTGAAACTAGCCTATCATACTATGACTGGTGAATTCTGCAGTCAGGACTTAAGTTTTCAAAACATATTTGATGAGTAGCTCATACTGTCAGGCTCAAGCTGTCAGTACCACACAAATTTGATTTCCTTATGTCAGATAACTAATGTTTATCGACGGTCACTTTCAGAAGTATGGAAACCTTTTTGTGTTTTTAAATGTCTCAAGATGCACGAGGGACCAAGAAAACGCATCAGTAAAAGGAACCACTTGCAGTGCATGCACACCAACATAAAATAATAATAGAGAAATTATGTGACAATGTATCAGAATATGTAGGCTGGAAACTAAATGTATTTAAGTGCCTCTTTTTCAATTGTTTTTATTTTTAATTTTCATTTGGTTGCCCTTTTCACAAGTGTCTCTTGTGTACTTGCTTCCTTTGTCACCCCCTCCCCATATTGCCTTGATTTGCCCCAGCATTGCTGATATAATATATTGTCTAAGCATCCACAAATTACATGGAAATTGTGTGTAAACCATTTGATCTGTTGACTGTCAACACCTTGAAAAGTGCCCATCACAGACAATAGTGATCAGTGAAAATCACCAAAGTACCGTTACAGCACATTGCATGATATTTCCTGTTGAAAATCAGACTATTTGCATATAAACTGACACACTGATAACTAATGGCTCAGCTAAATTTTTAACTTTTTATATGTCCAGGGGACAATATTAAAAAATGTTTGGTAACTGTAAGTTGGTTCACATGATTTCTACTTAGATTACCAAGTGTTTGGTTACATTGATTATATATCTGCATAACTGATGAGTGATTAAAGGTCTTATCTTAGAAAGTGGTTATTCAGTCCAGTCAGTATACACCTGAAATAATGTTGACCAGTGCTGGTCTCGAAATACAAATCTGTTTAATCTACAGCTATTAATTTAGATGTCAGACACAGGGTCTAATGTGTGATAGTCAAACCTGTATAGTATTCTTTATTAGCAATGCATCCTATATACTTCTCCACAATCAGGATATCACTTACCATGTCTAATATACAAGTGGGATCAATCCCATAACATTCAACTGTGTGGGTGACATAGCATTGAGTAATACTGCTCCCATTCAAATTAGCTTAGAGAAATATCACTTCTATCAATTTTAATGTTAATTACTACAGCCTCACAATATTTAGGGTAAGTAATGCATTATAGCAAGTAGTAATTCATGCCCATGGCATGATAGAATTAATTAAATTAATTTTATTTATTGTACAGTAGCAAACAGACTCAAATTGAGATTTTACAAAAACATTACACAAACAAATTAAAAATGCACGTCAGTTACTGGGTTTACCGTTTACTGTATAATTCTACTGATGATGGTTGCATGAAAACATCATTATGGCTGTTTGATGATGGTACTAAAATTCCTATAGTGACTTACCTACCATGTAGATGTAAATAGTGGAGAATGTTATAAGAGTATGTGTGGCAAAAAGATAAATTGACATTATTACATTCGTGTTTTGGCAGATGTTACCTACAGGTGCTTCTATCATTGGGAAGTTGTACAACACATTTGTACCTGTTGTTTGTGTTATGTTTTGTGGTTTCAGTTGTAGATCTGTGTGTATTCAGGCAAGCAATAAACCGTGTTTCCACAGGTGGAGGGAGCTGGGATGCTGAGAGGGAAATACATACAGAAAACCTGGTCTTTACAGGACCAGATACAGCCTGAAAGCCTCTTTAAGTTGGAAACTGTTTTTATTTCAGTTGGTTTTCTCTATTAAAATTTGCATGATTATATTTCATAATATTATCAACCTACAGCCTACAAGATCCTTGTAAATGATTCTAATGCTGTGCTGCCATCTTCATGTATTAAACCAAAATATGTCAAAACCATCTGCTTTCATTGTGAATATATATGCTTTTAAATATATTTTATGATCATCTATGTTTTTCTAAATTAATTCTTACAAAGGATTAGTCATAAAAAGTGTTCTTATAGACCTTCAGTTACTGGAAAGTTTATTGCAGCTCAGTTGTTTTTAATCATACAGAGTTGTTGTTTCGAATTATCAGGGGATGAACCAACAGCAGAACTGTGATGTCTCAATGAATGTAAACACCATGAAATACCTGGACCAAAAGAACTAGTGTTTTTTTAAATTCACTATTCCTTTGGGGTAGTGGTAAAAAAAACTAAATTTCAACCCCTGTAGAAGAATTACATCTTTCTGATAATATAGATGATCATTGTACAGACCATTACCACCAACATAAACTAACAGGAAAAAAAATATGTCTGATGATATACAGATGATGATTATGCAAACCAAGACCACCAGCATAAACCAACAAATAGACCGATATATATGTTGAAACTGCAATGCCAAACAATTTCTTCACAATTTATAACATTGATAACAATTTTTTTTCTCCCACACAACTTGTGTATAGGAATAAGAGTAGTTTAAAAATATGTTTGAAGTACACAAAAGATACTCATTTTGATAGTACCTGTAACTTAAATTTTCATTGATAGACATGCACGTAAAGCTGAAACAAAAAAGATTTCTCCACTAGGGTTAATACAGCAGTATGATTCTCTGTTTTCTCATAGCTGCAACCATTTGTATTTGCCTGGTAATCTAACTACGTGGTGAAATACTGCAGTTGTTTTGTTTTACCAGATGGTCTGATGCCACGCTGGGCAGATATGATTTGGAAAGCAATGCTTAATGCTTTTGCCTGTAATCTTCCTTGCTGCAACTTGGCAATAAAATTGCATGTAGTCCCCTCCTATAGTGTAGGAGCTTATTGGACATGTATTGGTTCGATGAAAAAAGTTATTTTTAATAGTCATCGTTTGATCTTCTCTCCATGGAGGGTATGTCAACTGAGTTTAACTCATCCGATGCTTCAATCCTCCATTAAAAGCAGCAAGAGTTTTGCAGATGTTACATGTATACAAGTGCATTAGAACATGTTATCTTACAAGTTTTTTTGTCTTTTTGTAATACCAGCATGTCAGTGTGGAAGATACGTTTCCACTTTATTTTATCAACTGCATCAAAGCTAAAACAAGAATCCTATGTACATGTTTACGAGCATCCATCAACCATAAATTAAAAAAAAATAGGCTGGTAAAATACATATAATATCAGTTACAAAGTTTTTTTGACACGGCATATGGGATTTTATTACCTTTTAGATAAATTTCATGCGTTTTGATTGGTCAATAGCCAATGCATACCACAAGTACACTGTCTCATTTGCGGGGAAAATACAGAATTTGCCAGGGTGTACGAAATGTCACGTGACTTGCTCGGCTGGTTGTATGAAAATACAAACTGCTAACGATACCGACAAAATTTCTCCAACACGCCTCACTAATTAAATTTGTTAAAAGACTTTAATTCATTATGAATGAGAATACCACAATTCGGTAAATTTTATTTTTACTGTTTATTTGAAGATTTCTTGAGCACGTTTGGCAAAAAATTGTGCTAGATTGTAGTTTTTCGTGTATTAAAATCTAATGCTAGAATATAGCATGGCGTAATCAGTTACAATGTTAGAACGTGGGCTCATTATCATGAACATATTTTAAGTAATAACTCGACATGCTTTTTTTTTACAGGTTCTATAAGTTGGTACAACACGACAAATATTTTTGTTCGGCTGCGGGTGTTCAACTTTGTTTTCCCGATACAATTACAACATAATCATAAACGTTTAAAACATGCAAGATAATAAGGTGCTATGAGTTGTCTCCCTTTGCGAAACAGGCTTAATTATGCCCTTTCAGGTATTTCAGAATTGAAAATTGGTGTAAACCTTTGATGAGTTCTGTAAGAACAAATATAGGTAACCCTTTTAATTTTTGTGTAACTCTTCATGACCACACAAATGATTCCAAATTTAATGCACAAATGAAAGATGAGTTATGCATGACTAGACTTGTATGAGCAACACATGGACAAAACTATCATTCTTGCAATTTTCAGAGGCCTGTCTTTTTCTCCACTATTTATTATTGCGTTTTTGGATGACAGACTACAATATACAAAAAAATAAAAAATGTTCAAGTCTGTAAATCTTCAAAATGTTTCCAGTGGTAAAATTTAAGACTTCAAGGAGAACTTTTATGACTCAGTAGAAGGCAGGATAAATTACATGGGTTTTTATGCTTACTGTTTGCAGTCAACTCTGAACATGTCTACATGATGTAAATGATTCTGAATGTCGTTTGCGACTATCAATTATGTGCTAGCCATGGCGGTGCACATGCCACAAGGGCCTCACTCAGGCTTAAGACATGCCTCAAAATGCATGTTGGCAGCAGCTAAAACCATCAGGTTCTGTGTCAGTGTTTTAGTGATGGGTCATTTCTTGTAAATGTAACAGGCTGGATAGAGATAAAAGCCCACTGTATAGAAATGGCTTTGGCTTCTTGTTAAAAACATAAACCTAGGTAATCTTCTTGCTTGGAAATAATTAGCCAAATTGTGATTGGTCTAGCACAGCTGTTTGGAGCTGCAAAGCGAAGGTGAGACAATAAGAGCTGCCTTCCCACGTGTAATAAGCAACATTAACAACAACTCGTATTGTACGGCAGTGCAAACTGTTTGTAAGTTGTGTGGTACAGCAAGCCAGCCGACATCTCGTTTAGGTGTTTCATGTCACAAGCAACACAACAGGCAGGCTGTTATCATCTATCTCCCCGCTATTATCAAGCGACAAATTACTTACTAGTAACTCGATGCTGTAGTTTGTTTTTTCGTGATGTATATAGATGCAATAACATCCCCTTGGCCTTTTCTAACCAACCATTGATGCTTAATCAAATATACAAATGTTTTGTGATCTTTCCTCAGGGTGAGAGAGTACACTGATGGGCATTGATGGAACCCAGTGCCCATATGGGGCCCATGAGAACACATGCTTTATTTACATATAATTAAAAAAATTGTAATAGATTTTTTTTATTTCTTATTTTTAACCATCTGTGTGACCAAGAGGGGAGAAAATGTGTTTTTCGTTTTGGGGTTTCTCACTTATTAAAAATCTTATCATTAATATTGAAGTGTAAATAAGTGTTTATCATTAAATTAACCAACTCTGCTTTGTCTTTATCCAGTTTATTTTGTTATATTGTTAAAAAATCTATTGGGTATCAATAATTTACCAGGTCATTCTTTTGTCTTGTGATACTTTATTTGCTGACTCGGTATTATTGGTTTATCATAATGCCAATGGCAAATTGACCTTCTATATTTTTACACCTCTGTATGGACTTTCACATTGCTAATTATATCTTCAATAATTGAGTCATCTAAATTCCTAACCCTGATCATTGTGGCAGAGATCTTAGAACCCTGCAAATAACCACTATTTATTGACTTATTCTTAGTGTGTTTATTTTTTTCAACACTTTAATAATAACAAATGAATAATTGAATGTTAAACGTTCACTGACATCCAGTTACACTGATTACAAGTGCTGCTAATATTAGAAAGGTAATCTTGCCTTTCACAAAAATCTGTTGTGATATTTATGTTGATTCCTTTGCAGACATTCTGGAGTCGATGAATGTGTAGGAAAACTGGTAAATGAAGATTAATCTAGACAGAAAAAAAAGAAGAAAAAAAAGAAAAACATGTTGTATATGATCTTTGTCTTTCTTTAGGTAACTGTAAATATTAAATTTATCATAATTCTATGAAAAGAAGGTCGGGTCGTAGCCTGGTGGTTACCTGATGTGCAGTCTGGGATCGATCCCCATCGATGGGCCCATTAGGCTATTTCTCATTTTAGCCAGGCACCACAACTGGTATATCAAAGGCCATGGTATGTGCTATCCTGTCTGTGAGATGGTGCTTATAAAAGATACCTTGCTGCTAATCGAAAAGATTAGCCAATGAAGTGGCGACAGCAGGTTTCCTCCCTCAATATCTGTATGGTCCTTAACCACATGTCCAATGCCATATAATCATAAGTAAAATGTGTTGAGTGTGTCGTTAAATAAACTATTTAATTTTGTTTCCAGTATCTGATGATTGTTAAATCAATGTACTTTAGTGATGTCATTAAACAAAACAAACTTAAACTCTATGGAACATTGATGAGTAAGGCCTTTCTGTACATGAAAACAGTTCATCAGCATGTGTCTTTCTGAGCATGGTAAGGTAAGAAGAAAAATGTTGCCAGCCATGTGTGTGATTTGAGTTTTTTTCCACATTGCAGAATTCTCATCCAGAAGTACAACATGACTGATTGTTGTTTAATCGGAATCATGATTAGGTCAACGAGACAAGGTTCATCAAAGTTGTGGATGTTGGCATTGGTGAGGCTATTTAACCTGGGTCTGGTATTTGTTCATGCCTCCAAGTCTGCAAGCAATCAATGTGCACGTTCATGAGAAACAGTCCCGGCAGTGTTTTTCCAGACTTCGTTGAAAGCTTCCATTATGTGCACAGAAATATAGTCACTATGAAGCAGACAACCGAATCTACTTAGCAACCACATGCTTTAAGTAGTCATTACACTTGGAGCTTGGGTAGAGGGTAGGGAAAGAATATATGAGTATATATCATAATTTAAAAAAATATATGTTGAAAGTTTATTATACACACATGCATATTATATATAATGCCTATAGCTAGTGGTGGGGCTGATTGCTTTTGAAAGAGCTACATAATATTATATCCTTTATTTTAAATTGGGCAATCTGGTACAAAATATCCTCTGTCACCTCATTGAACAGCCACTTAAAACCCCCAGAAAAACTAAAAACCCTTCAAGGTAAATTTTGTCTCTTTTTTTTTTTTGAGATTTCATTCTTCAGAAGATAAAAACAGTGTAGTATATTCCTTTTGAAAACATAATCACTTTTGCAAATAACATTTCACAATGTAATTATTTTCAGCTTGATTTTTGTTCTACAATTGGTACCAGTCTATTTCCACTAATCAATAATGCAACAACAAATCAGCTTTTTACAACAAATAGAGGTAAACATTCATCAACTAATCTTTTATGTCAAGCAGGATCCATACCCTGGTTGAAAGAACCGAAATGTCTTCATGTCTGTGCTTGTACTATATATATCACCTATTCACTTGGATAATTGTATTTATAAAATATTTATTAGACTTTTGTCAAAGTTTATAAAGATTATTCTGCTGTATTTTGTTCATCAGTTGGCAGTTCCATACTCTGGTAGTTCCATACTGTGGTAGGCAATAGTGATAGATGCAAATGAAAAGGCAAGATAGACTCCAAGCTGTCATGCTTTGGTAGGAAATTACGAAATATGATAATGGATTTCAGATTTCTGATGGGGAGTTTGAAAACAGATCCCTGACTAATCTTTACAACTTCCTCCCATTTTGAAATCTACAAAAATAAACATTCTTGAACTGGGATTCCCAGCTTTATTTATTTGTAAAAACAGTTGAGTGTGCTATCCAGGCCACCTTGCCTAACAACCACCAGTTTATTTTGAGGGCATTTAGGATATTCCATTCAGATTCACTAGGTTATTAGTAAAGTTTGTTTTATTTAACGACGCCACTAAAGCACATTGATTTTTTATCTTATCATCGGCTATTGGACGTCAAACATATAGTCATTCTGACACTGTCTTTTAGAGGAAACCCGCTGTCGCCACATAGGCTACTCTTTTACAAGCAGCAAGGGATCTTTTATTTGAGCTTCCCACAGGCAGGATAGCACAAACCATGGCCTTTGTTGAACCAGTTATGGATCACTGGTCGGTGCAAGTGGTTTACACTTACTCACTGAGCCTTGCGGAGCACTCACTCAGGTTTTGGAGTCGGTATCTGGATTAAAAATCCCATGCCTCGACTGGGATCTGAACCCAGTACCTACCAGCCTGTAGACCGATGGCCTAACCACGATGCCACCGAGGCCGGTATTGTAGGTTATTAGAGTATAACTATAAATACAAACACACATACAGTGCTGTACAAATGTGATATTTACATACAATAAGCTGTTTAAAATAGATTTAATGTAAGACCATGTTAGATTGGATGAGTTTTTTTGTTATTTTTAGACTACCTGATTAAAGACAATCTAGTTTGGACATATTTCCTCATTAGAAGGAATGTTGGTTTAACGACACCTCAGCACATTTTAAACTAAGAATATGTCAAACATTTGATAATTTTGACATATAGTCTTAGAGATGAAACCTGCTACATTTTTTCATTAGTAGCAATGGATCTTTTATATGCACCATCCCACAGACAGGATAGCACATACCATGGACTTTGATATGCCAGTTGTGGTGCACTGGTTGGAACAAGAAAAAGCCCAATGGACCCACCAATGGGGATCGATCTGAAACTGACCATGCATCAAGCGAGTGCTTTACCACTGTGCTACGTCCCGCCCTTGTAGCATAGATGCACAGTGACGTGTTGGTGCTTGCTATGTACAGTACAGTGCTGCTTTTCAGCATATAAACATCAGCATAAAATTAATGGGTGTGCTTATTTTTGTTTGATGTGTGTTTGAGTGTTCTCCGGCACACTAAACGGACACCAGTGGTCAATAGTTTACTTCAATAGTTTACTTCGTCTTGGGCAGCAGCTACTTTCTTTAGTGTCTCACCACAGTTTAATTGTCAGTTGGTGGGGGTGTAAAAATAGACCACAAAATGGTCTTAGAATGGTGGCCATCTTAACTCCTGGTTTTACACTTTACCTTAGCCAGCTGGTTTGGATCACTGGCACTGACCTTACCTCTTGTGGTCACTACTTTGCCCCACCTGGCCAGAGGCTATTCCAAATCTTGGGTGCTTTTGCAGTGTTTACCATCTGCACATATAACCTCTTGACATTTCGGCAGTTATGTGGATAAATACTCTGTGAAAAGTCTGTCTTCTTAGATTGTACTCAAAGACCATTGTATAGTTTAGATTTTGAAGGTGGTTTTTTGGGGGAGATTGGGGGTGGAGTGGGGTGGTGGATGTGGCATGGCAAAGAAGATTGCATTAAACTGTCATGTCCCAAGACATTATTGCCAGGTTAGAGTTGGTGAAAATTCTATTCTCTATTCCTCATTCTGAGAAAACCAGCACTTGCAATTCTAAAACAGCTTGCACTGCATGAAAAAGCTTTTTTTTAAAAAGTTTTCTTGATTAGAGACTGTTCACATTTATCAACATTTTTATTTTAGCTTTTACCCCCCCCCCCCAAAAAAAAGAGAAAAAAAAGATAAATATAAAGAGAAATAAAAAGAGAAAAATGAAAAGTTAATAACATTTACTTTCATATTTGTGTCTATCAAATAACTATCATGCACTGTTCATAGACTCATGTCAACTACATTTGTAAAGAAGTTAAATTACTTGCACCAAATGAAAAGGCATGATGCTCTGTTAATGATCCGTGGTCTGGACACGTGTTTCCATCATTTCACAGCCAGCCATGGAGAACATAAATGCATGCTGCTAACCATGGTGTAGAAACCCACTGCTTCACCACCAGCGGCCAACCTTTTGGTAATTTATGATTTCTACAGTTTCATTACTCAATACAAATAACCCCTGCTGTAGAATAATCTGGTGTTGGGTTAATATTCTTATTGTATAAATACCCAAACCTTCCAGCCAATATAGTAAATCAGTTATTACACATGACAGCCTGTCCAACCATTTCCGTCTGTCCATATGTCCATTAGTTTGTCTGTTCATATATGCATTCATCTTCACTATCATCAGTCCATTCTTTGTACCATTTGTCCATAAATTCAGTCAGCCAGCTAACAAATCAGAAAGCCCACTACCCCATCTATCCATGCATCCATTCATGCATACATCCATCCATGCATCCCTCCATCCATCCATCCATCCATTCTTCCATCCATGCATCCCTCCATCCATCCATCCATCCATCCATCCATCCATCCAATCCATCCATCCATCCATCCATCCATTCATCCATCTATCTATTCATCCATCCATCCATCCATCCATCCTTCCGTCCTTCCTTCCATCCATCCTATTCATCCATCCATCAATCCAGCCATCCTATCCATCCATCCATCCTTCCATCCTTCCAAACATCCATCCATCCCTCCATACCTCCATCCATCCTTCTATCCATTATCCATCCATCCATCCACTCATCCACTCATCCATCCATCCTTTCATTCTTTCATCTATCTATAATAACAAATACTGTCTGGGCAATCATGAAAGTGCTGTGATTGCAGGTGGCAGCTATTGAACAGTAGTACAATCAGTAAATGCAACTTGGACATCTACTTAGGTCAGGCTAAGTAATGCCTGTCCAGTTTTACACCCATTATGAAGACTATGGACATCCGCAGAACTCTGTATGGATTCCTTCGCATCGACACAAACATAATTGTTATTCTACGTATTATATATGCATTCCTTGGATGCATGTTGATGGAAATCTGTGGATACATGTGGCGGGTTAGTTTGAATGGTAGTAACAGTTGCTTTCAGTACTTTGCTCCACATTGTGGCTTGGGTTTCAGCAAAGAAAACACTTGCTGTTTCATGTATAAGCACTGTTGCGAACTGTGGTAATTAGATGAAACCATGCAATTTACCACAAAGAAACCATTTTGAGAAACATGATTTTGAGGTGTGTGCATCTTATCCTAGTGCTTTCCCTCACCTTTGTAGTATGATACCGGTGATGTTTTCATTAGTTTTAGTTTTCATATTGCTATGACACTGTTAAGTCTTTGTAAGCTCTGTATTCTTTGGCTGTAAGACTTGTTTCTTTCTTTATTTAATCTGGTGAAAATAAATATGGTAAAAAAACACAAAAGTTGAACATTTATTATAACGTTAGTAAATTCATGTTTTTAAAGATGATACATATAATTAACAGTTGGACTAGTATCTCTCGATGTAGTCGTTAGCCATCAGGATGGTGCCAGATTTGGGATTTACATCCCAGTGCTGGGCTTAAAATAGTTGGTGTATTGGTGGATCCAGAGTATACCCCCTCCCACACACACACACACATACACCTGTCAGTTTGAAGTGCCTTTTTTATTGACGTTAAACAAAATCATCCACAACAGACAACACTAAGTTGCCCTGATATTGCATTTTTGAGCATCTTTATTTCCAGATTTTCTGGGAACTGTACCCTCAAATCCCCCCCTCCCCCCCTTACAAATCTTCTCCCTTTAGGAGCTTGGCTCATTTGCCATCGACAAACTCAAATTGCCCTTTTTAAAAAATGTGTGATCCCCCTTAACAAGATCCTGGATCCAGCCCTGTTATGTAATATATTATTTAGTAAAATATTCATAAGACTTGATCTTATACTGAGATATGATTCATATTCATATTTAATTCTCCAGAATCCATTCAGGATTCTCCAGCATGTGATAAAGATTTCAGTAATTTCACTAAGCTTCTTTCCTCTCTCAGGACTTGACCTTGCGTTTTTTCTTACCAGATGACATGTGTAAGCAATTGTTCTGAGGTCCACTGTTATTTGTTTTGCTGCTTCCAATATGCTTATAACAGGAAGCTGCTGGTGATTCTGCAATCAGACAGCAATTTGGAGTATTTATTCTAGGATATATTTCTTACCTCTTTAATTTGTAAAATCTAAATGTCTGGTTACAAGCTTTCTATGAAATTTCTCAGAACACAGAATATCGCATATGGTAAAAAAACGTGTGGTACTTTCACAAATTATTCTGTGACTGAACAGGGACATTTCACACACTATTATATTATTGTAGCATGTTGAGAATACTACAAGGATGAAGTTAGTATTATTCATTTAGTTTAGTTGATTTTTGTGCTTGTTTGCAGTTATGGTTTATGCATGTTGTTGTGGAAACACACCTCATTTCGTGAAGTTTGCAATCATATCTCACGAGTCATTATATAACTTTTGGCAATTTACCTTTAGTTTTAAAATGTCAGCAGCAAAATAGTTCTGGCTTTCTTACAGTGAAGATAACACTTTCTACAGTGACGATAACACATTTTAAAGTGAAATAGTGAAATTTTCACTCTAAAATATGTTATTATCACTGAGTATCTGATAACACTTTTATTTCACTGATATTTTAAGATATTTCACTAAATGTTTTATAATAATATGAATTACGGAATACCTACAAAAGTAAATGTTTTACCACCCCCCTCTCCAACCCTCCCAAAAAAGTCAACAACAACAAACAAACAAACCCCCACTAGGTTATGAAAGTTGGGGTTGCAAACTCGTCAATCAAGGATTGGTACTATGTTTGTTTAACTGATAGTATTTTCAAAAGTAAAGTACAACTATATACTGAAATTTGTTCTTGTATATATAGTCATTTACTTGTGTGCATGCCTGTTACTTGATGAGTGACATTTGTACATTTAGAATAATGCACATGCTTTTGAGGTACAAACATGCTGACATTTGCAGATTGGGTTGCCAGGATGTTAAAGGTGTTTCATGTTACTGTCAAGAAGAGAAATGTTTGCGATATATATCTATATATTTCACAATGCTCAACTATGGTTCTATCAGCATATCTACATTTCAACAAGAGAAGTGCTTTTAGCTAGTTAGAATGATTATCTTTAACAATCTAACATCACTGACACTGGAATGCATGTAACTCCTGTTTAAAAGCCTCTGTGGCATTAGAAACAGATTGAAATGGATTGTACATGTAAGAAAGTGTGCCACAATTCTTTCATTTAGCCAAATTGCTGGCAAATAAGGTAGATAATAGCCAGCAGGTAGCCAAACGTTACTGGATATTGATCACAGTAACTGGTTTTTATCTACCCAGGTACATAAGATTTGATAAAAAAATTCTGTGTGTTATATCATTTTCCCTCCATGATAAAAACACACACAAAAAAAAACCCTTAAATAATTCACTGCATGGAGGGTCTAGTCATTAGTTAACTCCATGCCAGAAGAGACAAAATCACGTCTTTAATTATTCTATTTCCAACATAGTTTAGTATAGCATTTGGCAAACTGGATGGAAACGATACGCTGGAATGCAAGTCCTTGCATTCTGCAACTAAAGTTCATTTTTACAAACTCCCATAAATATAAGTTGTAACACTTAAAATGAATTTTTCACTAGATCGGTTTTTGTATATGTTGACTAAGAATTCATATGAAATATGGAGTACCCAGTACTTTATCAAAGGGAGGGGGGTCATATCCTTGGGGTGGGGAAAATCAAATGATACCCATCCAAACTTTAAATCTGTGTCTTTGAGTGAAAGTCATGTAGTAGAATATTGCTCAGTAATTCTATAATAAAAAGTGATGACATTAAACTTGTACCATTAAACTCTGTTTAAAAAATAATATGATGGTAACATTATGTCATTTATTTGTGTTTTTAAGTCATGACATATGAATGGACCATCACACTTGTACCATTGAAGTCTATGTTGAAAAATAACAATATAATGATATTATACCTTTTATTTGTGTTTTTAAGTGATGACAGGAATGAACCTAAAATAAGTAATTACAGTGGTTCATATATCTAAGCACTCCACCCTTGACCTCTATCCCATGATTCAAATGAGCCACTTCACCTTGATTGACCCTTAGCATATTGCATTCTTTCCACATATGGCTTCATTCTTACTAGCTCTTTGACTGTTTTGTTTGTTTTCCTTTGTTGCTTGTAAAGAAACACATGGTTTCCCTTATGACCAGCCAACAGTTCCTGCAACAAACACAGTCTTCAAAGTGTAGGATGTTATTTCACTTTGATACAACTGTGCTGTCATTGTTTTGAGTCATGTGTATCTGTGTTTTTCTTGCTATAAAATAATACTATTCTGAAATCAAGCTTATATTGTGGTTCTGTTTGCAGTAATTGTTAAAACATGTTTTAAGATATGAACATGCAGTTTTATGAATATAGCATGATGATCATCTTCAGAATCTGGTCTTTGACAATATCAGTGTTTGATCTTGTCAGAAAATATTCTGCTTTATTATTATTAATCATTGTTAAAAAAAGAGATTAGGTCCCATTGATCTGGGTATCTTTTTTTTTTTCAATGTAAATTGCACATTTTTATCTCAGTATCAACCATGACTGGGACATCAAATGCTGTGGTATGTGTCATCCAGACTGACTGTTTGAAAAGAGACTGGACATAGCACATTAATAAAGTACTGACCTGATGTGCAATTGATCTAGGATAAAAAAAAGTAAAGTTTGTTTTATTTAACGACGCCACTAGAGCACATTGATTTTTTATCTTATCATCGGCTATTGGACGTCAAACATTTGGTCATTTTGACACTGTTTTGAAGAGGAAACCCGCTGTCGCCACATAGGCTATTCTTTTTTCGACAGGCAGCAAGGGATCTTTTATTTACACTTCCCACAGGCAGGATAGCACAAACCATGGCCTTTGTTGAACCAGTTATGGATCACTGGTCGGTGCAAGTGGTTTACACCTACCCATTGAGCCTTGCGGACCACTCACTCAGGGTTTGGAGTTGGTATCTGGATTAAAAATCCCATGCCTCGACTGGGATCCGAACCCAGTACCTACCAGCCTGTAGTCCGATGGCTTAACCACTGCACTACCGAGGCCGGTGATCTAGGATCAAGCCCCATCAGTGAACCCATTGGGCCACTGTTCCAGCCAGTGCACAACTGTTCTATACTGTCTGGGATGGTGCATATAAAAGATCTCTTGCTGTTAATTGAAAAGAGAAGCCCATGGATTGGTGGTAATGGGTTTGTTCTCTCATCTGTGTGGTACTTAATCATATGTCTGATTCCAAATAACTATAAATGAATATGTTTTGAATATGTGTCATTAAATAAAACATGTTTTTCTGACTGTGAAAGAACATAAAGTCCCTATGCTGCTTTCTCACAAGCTGAAGGTCAGAATATGAGATCAAGTTGGCTGTGTTTCACAACAGCTTGCTCTGATAATCACATTAAACTTTTACCCTACCCTACCCTTTCATGAATAGAGCTCTCTCTCTCTCTCTCTCTCTCTCTCTCTCTCTCTCTCTCTCTCTCTCTCTCTCTCTCTGTCTCTGTCTCTGTCTCTGTCTGTCTCTGTCTCTGTCTCTGTCTCTGTCTGTCTGTCTGTCTCTCTCTCGCTCTCTCTCTCTCTCTCTCTCTCTCTCTCTCTCTCTCTCTCTCTCTCTCTCTCTCTCTCTCTCCCTCACACTCTCTCTATCTATCTATCTTGGCAATGTCACAGTTACCACAATTGATATTTGATAGTCATTGATGATACAGTGTACTTTATTGATAGCATTTTTTGGCCATTGAATACAAATTATTTCCATCAGTTGAGAGGATAATTTTTGCTTTTTAAATTATGTTGTTGTTGTTTTTTTTATGAAAGTTACCTGTTTAAAATTGCAGTAAGTAGGCTCAAAATTGCCACAGGTGAGCTTTTTTGTCTTTGGCAAAAACATTCCTGATTTGCCCTGTGTTTCTATCCATTTTGTGCTGCTACAACAGGTTTACTAAACTTTTCAAACATACACAAAAAATGTTATCTCATAAGTATGGTAATTTAACCTACATCCATTATCAGTAAAGTGAGGATCAGATAAAATAGCTTGGTTTTTTGGTATTTTATCTTAAATGTGCTAACAGGTCTGAGGTATTCCTGTCTCTTCAGCAGTTTGTTATTGTGTGTGTGTGAGAGATCCATGCACAAGGTGTTCTCTGTCACTATAGTCTATCACACACAATCTTGGCTCATTACCCAATCCTGTCAGCAGGCAGCAGGGTGGTATTCTCAATACCGTAAACCACCACATAACACCAGTGCTAAAAGAATTTACGAAAGTATAAATATTTGACTTTCGGGCTACCTCAAAGACTAAACTAATGAGTAAAGCTACATAGGCATTAGAAGACGGGGAGGTGGGGCAAAAAGGCATTCTGTACCCCTTCCCTGCCTCCCTACCTCCCTCTCTGCCTCCCTCCCTCCCTCGCTGCCTCCCTGCCTCCCCCCTCCCTCCCCAACTGAAGATAATATATTGCCCCTGACCTTGCCTGTTTGAAGACAGATTAATACATAACTGGTCACTCCAGTTGATGGTGTCTTCCAATGTCAATGAGCTGTTATGGGAAGGCAAAATATTTTAAAATAAGCATTGCATGATTTAATTGTAATATTCAACAGCATAAGCATTTGTTATAATAGTCTTCATGTACATAGTATGCAGTTGTGATTTTGAGAAAGGAAACAAATATTCATATAATTACATTTGTAATACATTGTTAATTATTGCTAAAAACTAGCTGCCAATTATGACACATGCGGTCTAAAAAC
The DNA here is from genome assembly GCF_016097555.1 of Gigantopelta aegis. Classification (NCBI taxonomy): domain Eukaryota; kingdom Metazoa; phylum Mollusca; class Gastropoda; order Neomphalida; family Peltospiridae; genus Gigantopelta; species Gigantopelta aegis. The sequence goes on from NC_054706.1 coordinate 34,264,306, forward strand.
TAAGAAAAGAAACCTTTTGCAGCCTCAAAGACTATTCTTTTTTATTTGCAGCAAATGGTATTTTATTATACACTTCCTCACAGATTGGACAATACACAGCACAGTTTTTGATATACATGTACCAGGTAGAATGGTCACCCCAACAGATTCATTGTAGGCAGTGGTGGGGAATTGATCCCAAGACCTCTTACACCTCGAACATGTACAGTGTAAAATTGCTCGCCTGATGTGCAGTCAGTGAGCCCATTAGATTATTTCTCATTCCAGCCAGTGCTCCACAACTGGTATAACAAAGGCCTTGGTATGTACTATCCTGTCTGTGGGATGCTACATACAAAAGATCACTTGCTGCTAATCAGAAAGATATTCGCCCATAGCATGGCAGCAATGAGTTTCATCAATGTGTTCAATGTGTCGATGAATAAAACATTCCTTCCTTTCTTCTACCAGTGAGTAAAATACCACTTCATTATAGAAAAGAAACTCGGTTGTCATCAGTATTTCTTTTATTCTTCAGTTAAGTAAAACCTGAATAGACATTGCTTGTGTTAAATGTTTAGAAAATAGTTGTGGGAAATGTTTATTGGTGTTCCTACCTTCATTCCCATCGACAATAACAGGAGATGGCCATGGATGATAATTTGCAAAGTTGGAAGACTAGGCCAGAAGCAGAAATTCCTTGAATGGCAGAGATGTTTGGTGCATTATTTGGGGATATAAGTGGTTCCTGTGATAGATGGGATAAACATCAACCTACTGAGTGACAAAGGGCTCAGATAGACAAACCAGCAGTTATTGCCTGTTGACTCTGTCATGTTGTTCTTCCTATTAACATAACACCTACATTTGTATCATTTGTATCACCAGACAACATATCAGAGATGGTTTTTGACTGTACAAGCATGTTAACTTACATCTACATATGTCAGAAGCATTATAGAATAAATGGGGGGTTTTCTGTATGAATTGTGAAAAAAAACACACACAAAAAACATTAACAAAGAAAACCCAAAATTGGTAATGACAAATCTTGTTACTTCTTGCTTAACAAAAATCAATATATCAGCAACTGGTAAGCCCTTATACCCATCCTATGATACTCAGCTTCTTCTTTAAAATATTTGAAACAAAAATTGTAGGCAAAGAATACTGAATATTATACTTTGAACTGTTTATTGATTGATTGATTTCAACTTATTGTCGTGCTTATATCCAATTAAGGTTCAAGCACGCTGTCATGGGCACACATCTCAGCTATCTGTGCTGTCTGTCCAGGACAGTGGGTTAGTTGTTAGTTGGTTAGTGGTTAGTGAGAGAGAAGAGGGTGTAGTGGCCTTACACCTACCCATTGAGCCCTTAAGAACTCGCTCTGGGTTGGAGCCGGTACCGGGCTGCGAACCCTGTACCTACCAGCCTGTAGTCCGATGGCTTAACCATTGCGCCACTGTTTATTAACTCTAACACTGATTACGTTGTGATTGGAGATTATTTAAACATGGAACTCATACTTTGAACTGTTTATTAACTCTAACACTGATTACATTGTGATTGGAGATTATTTAAACATGGAACTCATACTTTGAACTGTTTATTAACTCTAACACTGATTACATTGTGATTGGAGATTATTTAAACATGGAACTCATACTTTGAACTGTTTATTAACTCTAACACTGATTACATTGTGATTGGAGATTATTTAAACATGGAACTCATTGAAATTGAGGGGGTGGGACGTAGCCCAGTGGTAAAGTGCTTGTTTTATGCGCAGTCGGTTTGGCATCGATCCCTGTCAGTGGGCCCATTGGACTATTTTTCACTCCAGCCAGTGCACCATGACTGGTATATCAAAGGCCGTGGTATGTGTTGTCCTGTCTGTGGGATGGTGCATGTAAAAGATCCCTTGCTGCTAATCAAAAAGAGTAGTCCAGAAAGTGGCGACAGCAGGTTTCCTCTCTCAATATATGTGTGGTCCTTAACCATATGTCCGATGCCATATAACTATAAATAAAATGTGTTGAGTGCATCTTTAAATAAAACATTTCCTTCCTTCCTTCATTGAAATTGAATGTGAGTAGTTGTGACCAGTGGTTTAGCTCAGTGAGTTGGAGCATCCAGTATAAAGGTCATAGAACTGATGCAAAATAAAGACTCTCCCCACTTCCAACAAAAAAATAAAAATAACAAATAAAATAAAATAAAATAAATAAATGGTTTAGGATGGAGTTGGGGAAAGACTTGACCACATATTATTTCATCACAGCCATTGTGTAGCTGAAGGCAAAAGTTTTACTGGAAAGATTTCAAGAGACCAAGTTTATTCACACAAAAGTAAGAAGAAGAAGACTGTTAGCACCAATATTTAATTCTTCCTAGAACATGTTCTTCTCCAAGTTTGTCATTAACTGAAATGATTCAAAACCCATATGTGTTCTGCATGACATACACGGACATAGTTAAAAGGCAATGGGTGGTCTCTGAAGAAGATAGATTGGAGTTTTTAAAAAAGTAATCTCTATATATTTAGTTTTAAATGGTTAGGCATCTACACTGAATCCGGTTTTCCCATCTTGTGAGTAATGATGTCTGTCATTGATAGTATTGCCAGACATTGTCATTCAAACACAGTTCCATGTAACATGCCATCAGGCCTTTGTCATAGAATCAACAAACATCAGCTAGAGTTTCCTGCCCTTTCTTTCTCAAACTGGCATTGTGATGGCTGGCACATATGAGAATGTCATTTATGCTGTTAAAACTTACAGACCGTCTTTGGTTATTTTTCTTTTGTCATCCAATGCTGCAACTGCCATTTAATTCATAGTGAAAAATAACTCAAACACATTTTATGTTTCCATTGTGATACATTATGCTTTCAAGCTAGCCCAAGCGTGACCTGTGATCTTTCCTTCTCCCCAGGAGCAGAGAATCCCATGTCTTTAACTGTTATTTGACTAGCATTTCATTTCCATGTTTTTGTCACATGGTCTTTCTGTCATATAATTACACTTGTCTTTTTTCACAGATTGGTGGAACTGATGTAGATGGTGATAGTAATATGGTTATTTCCCCTTGTGTAAGTTTATAAAAATAACATTTTAGAGTAACTTGAATTCTTAATGCCATAAAACTTGCATTCAAATTGTTTAGGTTCAGACATTTTCATGAATGCCTTAGACATATTCAACTTGCTTAAACAGCATGTATATTTAATAATTTAGTACAAATGCAGGTGAAAAGCTACATGTGTGCATTTTATAGTTTATTCATGTGTGACGTTCACCGTTGATAAATTCCACCAATGTTGTTATAATACTTAAACTCGAAGATATTTAAAAAGAACCATCAGATTAAAAAGAAAAATCTACACAAAGTAGAAATCAATATTTTATCAATTCCCAATATTCAGAAAGTTCAGTGGTCTATAATATCTTGTACTTTAATTAAATTTCAGTTCTTTGTTTGTATTAAACTGCATCCAATTAATCACTTGATCGGAACATTGATTACTGTTTCGAATCAAACACAGTTGCTTAGGCATGTAATAGTTGTTTTCTGCATGCACAACAAGTTGCAATAAATCACAAATACAAACTGGTAACTGCACCGAAACACTCTGCTCAGTTTGTGTGTAGCACCATATGTTTTAGCGCCATCTGTCACAGAGTTATATCTGTCGGTGCTGTGCTCCATTGATAGTCTTTGATCCAACATTATCCCAGTCAGATTACTGGGCGGCTGGCCTCAGTCCACACAGGTCTTAACACACTACAGCAGCGGTGAGACTTACTAGTCTTAGTTTACAAAATGTTTCAGCCTTTCTTTCTGTACATTTTGTTAATAATAATGGACTTAAGATCGATAACTTTTAAAATCACTAACCTTGAATGGGGAGGGGCGATTCCACCTCCTCTATAATTCTCCAAAGATGTCTACAGTCAGTGCCGGATTTATAAGGAGGCGGGGGGGGGGGGGGGGGGGGTTGGGGGGCAATTGTCCTGGGGTCCCCCTGCCAGAGGACTAAGGACTTCCTTTATAAAATAAAAAAATTAATTATAAAATTATTTCATTTTTTTTATTTGTCATGTAATATAATTTTTATGTTGAGGGGCCCCCGAACCTGAAGTGCCCCGGGCCCCCCAAGGTCTAAATCCGGCCCTGACTATATAGTATTCATTGCTAAGTCTGTACTAAGTATTAAAGAGTACCTAATACTGATTTAAGGGACTGTTGCATTATTTTCCTTTTGGTGACTTAATAGATTTAGGGATACTAATGGGCTAAACAATAACCTTGTAACACCCACCCAGATCCCACTGTCCTCCTAGAAGATAACTTAATTTACTACTGTAACATGTTAACTGATGTTGCTCTTTTTCTGTATGGTTAAAAGATGCAGTTCACTGGTGGAATTTTCAAGAACTTTATTTTTTTTCTTCTTCTTCTTCTTCTTCTGCGTTCAGTTTCTTTATGCTCCTTGAATTCTGCTGCTCTTTGAAAACTAGCTCCAACATGCATCCCATTCACACATGCCATTGGCTACAATTGTGAAGTTTGTTTCCAAGGTGCGGTGTTTATTACCTACATGAAACCATATATTGGCTGTTTTAGTGTTTGTTTTGAACTCATTCAGCAGTGAGTTCTTTGCTGTTGTCAGTAACATGAAGACATTTTTATTTTTAGTTAGTTATTCAAAAGACCACATTTACTTCTATGTAAGACCTTGTTTAATAGCTTGCTCCTGGCAAGTTTTGTTTTCATCTGTTACAAACAAAACTATCTTTTGAGGCATTCTTAACCTTGGCATGTTATGAAAACAAGCATTATCGTTGGTGTTTTGGAATTTGTGTCTGTAATTATTGCTTTCTTGAAGCAATAGTTTGTTGTGAGTGAATGTGACTTCACGTATAACTTGATTAATAATTCTTTTTTAATATTAGTTTTTTCCCCATCTTTTAAATTTTCTGACAGTGATTAATATTTTACAAAGTGTCATTTTTTATTTACCCTTCTTTAGTTCTGTCTCTCAACTAGCATAATTTATCTCTAAGCAAAGATATATCTTGTTGTCTTGAAACGGGCATCAAAATAAGTCAAGAATGATCATTAGGTTACCAGGAGGTTACCACATTTTCAAAAAGTCAGGAACAGTACTTTCTCCGTAAAATCTTATTAAAGGATAACTAAAATACACTTACAATAACATGTTCAAGAATCTTTGCAAGAACAGTGATGTGAATGAATAAAAATATATCAGTGTGTTCGTGATGGGATTTTATAGTATATAATAACAATGGGAATTGTAACTTTATAAATGTGTTGGGGGTGGGATTTAGCTCAGTAGATTGAGCGCTCGCATTATGTGCTTGCATCACAGAATCGAACCACCTCAGTGGATGTTTTCAACTGATTGGTTTTTTTCTCGTTCCAATCAGTGCACCACAACTGGTCAAAGGCTGTGGTATGTACTTTCCTGTCTGTGGGAAAGTGCATATAAAAGATTCCTTTCTGCATTAAGAAAATGTAGTGGGTTTCCTCTATTGACTACGAGTCAGAATTACCAAATGTTTGACATCCAATAGCCGATGATTAATATATCAATGTGCTCTAGTGGTGTTGTTAAACAAAACAAACTTTATTTTTATAAATGTGTTATAACCTATAGGTTACCAAGCCCATAAGTTATGGTAACCTGCACATGGGTTACCACATGCAATGCTTATTTTGATGCATGTTGAAGTAATATGAAATGTGTGTTGCCTGGTTTCTTATCAGTGTTGTACTCAAAGAATTATACCTTCCTTGGATTTGTTCTCTAATGATAATAGGCGGGCCGTAGCCCAGTGGTAAAGTGCTCTCCTGATGCACAAACAGTCTAGGATCGATCCCATTGGTGGGCCCATTAGGCTACTTCTCATTCCAGCCAGTGCACAAATTATCAAAGAACATGGTATGTGCTTTCCTGTTTGTGGGATGGTGCATATAAAATATTCCTTGTTACTAATGGAAAAATGTAGTAGGTTTCATCTTGAAGACTATGTCAAAATTACCAAATGTTTGACATCCAATAGCCGATAATTAATAAATCAATATGCCCTAATGGTGTCGTTAACAAAACAAACTTCTTTTTTTTCTTTTTCTAATGATAATATTTGTTTGTACAGTCACATGGCCTTTCAACTGCCTGAATAATTATTGAAAACACCAAGCGAAAATTACAAATTAAAACTTACAACAATTAACATGTATACAGAAAATGTTGAATCAACCGATCCCCTCATAACCCTAGCTGTTTGTAGCTACCGTATCTATTGTGGCTTTGTCAGTTTACTTCAAAACTGTTACTTAAGAAGTGTGTGTACCTCTTTCCGTTTCATATTTTAATGTTTCTGTTGCTTTGCTGATGGTTGGGATCTGTATACTAACTGAAATCAGCTTGGTACAACTATAGGGATAAGTAGATACATGCATTAGCATAAAACAAAGTTCTTGTTTAATAGTGAAACAAATTAGGAATGTATGAGATCAAGCACTGTAGTTACCTGGTGTTTTTGCTATGATGTGGTATGTCTAGAAAACCACACTGAAGAAACCCATACCTATCTTCTAAAGTTCTTGCCTTGTTTTTTTTATTCCGTTCACCTTTTGATTGCTTTTAGCCTTGCATGCTATTTCTAACTGACAGTGTTTTAGCATCTGGTCCCCATCTGTCATGAGTAAAATACTGTTAAGTTTTTATAATTTAATTACTGTAAATTGTATTGCAGCGTTCTCCATGTAATATGAGTACATGTATTAAAAGAAACATTACACCATTGCAGAACCTATTTTTTTTTTACAGTTTATGGGTGGCTGGGAATGAGGTATGTGTTGTAATATATAATATTAAACTTTGCACCTATTCTCTTCAAATTTAGGATCAAAATTTTAAGAACTTTTGCCATATATTTAGCATAATGGTCTTTTAGGATTCCAGCTGTTTCTAGGGTTATAGCTCACTATTTTTCATTCACAATTATGACTTCACAAAACACTTACTGCTCTCAGTAAATTGTAATGTTTAGTTTTTGGTTTATACTCTCAAACCCATCACTCATTGAGATCCTACAACCCAAGCACCTCAGGCAAACTAAATCCCACCCTCCAGATTTTAGAGGCAACCAAAAACTGTTCTAGAAAAACTCATAGTAAACCCTTTTCTTTCAAGACCCATCAGGTGTTTTTTTTAAATTTTTTATGGTAATTTTCATATGTACAATTTTTTTTTAATGTTTTCTTCTTTTCCCATTTTGTTTGAAGTTGTAAATGTTTTTTTTAGTAAAATCAGTTCTCGCTTGTTTTTTATTCTTCAATAGCATGTACTAAAAAAGAAAGAAAACCCTATGATAACAGTTTTTAAAAGTTTAATGACACCACTAGAGCACATTGATTTATTAATTATCAGCTATTGGATGTTAAGCATTTGGTAATTTTAACATATAGTCTGATGCTAGGCTTAGACTACCAACTGCAACAATAAGTTGGCCAACTCAATGGTTGTGTTGTAATTTCTCCAAATCCCGACTTATTAACAACTAATGGGTTATACAATAAAATCGAATTGTAAGAACATTCAGACTAGCATCTGGACAGTCGTAGAAGTCATGACAGCAGAAAGTTAGCCAGCTTTCTGCTGACAGTTGGTAGTCTGAGCCTGACAGAGAGAAAACCTGCTATATTTTTCCATTAGTAGCAATGCATCTTTTTTTATTCACCATCCTACAGATTGGATAGCACATATACCATGGCTTTGATATACCAGCTGTGGTGCACTGGCTGGAATGAGAAATAATCAAATGGGACCACAGATGGGAATCGATCCTACACGACTGTGCATAAGATGAGCACTTTACTGTTGGGCAGCGTCCAGCCCTCTATAATAAGAGAGACGATGAAACCAAAATCCAAACAGCACCAGCTCTGTGTGTCTGAGAAAGTGCCAAATGACACAGCTTCAGTTGTTTACAGACATTCTCTTTAATACTTAACTCCGTGCTAACACCACAGTTTTTTTCATGCTTAAAAATTATTTTTGTACACCGAGACATTCTTGTGGTGTTTGTAAATGGCTCTATAGCTACTTGTTGCAGTCAAGTTACATCAGCAAACAGGAGTTGCATGAAGCTGCAGGATCACATTATGGATTCTTCCTTTTGTTTTGACCATGTCAGCACTCAGTCATGTTTGCATATTCGTGTGTTGTACTTAGTCTGAAGCATGTTGGAACAATTGCATCTGTGAAAATATTAAGCTTTTGTATCATGTTTCTTGGCATGTTTATCGGAAAGTATCAAAGAGAACCCAAGTGCCTCTTCCTGCAAATACATTTAAATGTCATGTTTGTCTAAATGCTCTCCCACGCACCTGCATAGTACAGTACGTTTCTGCACATCTTTGTAGATATAAGTATTAGATGCAATTGTGGGTGCCTGTGCCAGTCTTTATTATCTGTGAATACTGAAATTAATCTGAACTTAAGTGCTTATGATGCAAACCTCCCCCAAAATAGTGTCTCCATTTGTCAGTTAACAAACTACCCCTGATCTGAATATATGAAATTATTGTGATAGGTAAGATATTTATCTCTCCATTCTGGCTATTTTGTATTTGGCAAATCCAGAATAACAAAACTATCTTTTGATGATCTGTGGATTAGATAGCATCCAGTATTTCATAGACGGTATTCTTATTTATTCTTATTTACCCCCCACCCCCTAAAACCCCTAAAAAAGCCTCAAAAGCTCACAAAAAACAACCCTATTGCCATAACTAAGAGGACAGAACAATGTCACGATGAACTATCCAAGATGCTGAACTCAAAATATATATCCTATCTTACAGGTTAAACTAGTGCAACTCGGATGTCAAATTCTCTCTACAAGCTCATTGCACCCATTCATTTGTTACTTGTGCCCTATTGTTAGCCTTGTTACATGATGTTAACACAAGATGTTCCATCAGCCTTGTAATATGCCCAACATGCTGAAGCCATCTTTCAACACAAAAATAAATCTTGCAGTGTGTTCTCCATGTTTTTGGGGGATCTGATCTTTCCCTAGAAGACTAATGTAGTTTTAAATTTGCAGACTTCAAAGGTTACTTCCTGTGCTGACTGCAAGGATGTATTACTGTGCACTTGTATTGGAGAGAATTATCCTCAGATGATTCTGTTTTATTTTTACATAGATCTGTCTCACTGTCTGACCACCATCATGTGACCACCTGCCTAGTTACACAGACAAGCCTATGGCAAATCTTATATAGAACCCATTTGATGTTTTTGTATTTGTTGAAAAGAAAAGTGTTTAAATTTAATCATATTTTCTAAAATTATTATTTATGACAATTAGGTTTTAGTCATATGGTAACTATAAGATATAGTTCAGTAAATATTTCCTGTCAAAAATATGTTGATTACACTTTTATGTACTGATACTTTCCATAAACAGAATTAGACATACTGGTACTATACAATAAGTAATCTTCATGGGTGGACATTTTCGCAATAATACAAATATTTCATGTTTTGAACTGTTAATGAATACAACAACAAATCTGGATTACAAAACCGTTAACCACAATCAAGACCGTTTCTCTGCACAATGCAGTCGAATAGGGATTTGGAAACATGGTGATTGATTCCATGAATCTCTAAGATTTGATTGATTTCAACTTATTTTCGTGCTTATATCCAATTAAGGTTCAAGCACGCTGTCCTGGGCACACACCTCAGCTATCTGGGCTGCCTGTCCAGGACAGTGGGTTAGTTGTTAGTTTGTTAGTGGTTAGTGAGAGAGAAGAGGGTGTAGTGGCCTTACACCTACCCATTGAGCCCTTAAGAACTCGCTCTGGGTTGGAGCCGGTACCGGGCTGCGAACCCTGTACCTACCAGCCTGTAGTCCGATGGCTTAACCACTGCGCCACCGAGGTGATTGATTCCATGAATCTCTAAGAAGACTGCCACTCCCATACTAGTTTACTAAAACAAAACTAGCACAAGACAGAGGTCATTGAAATAATACAGCAGCAATGACATGCACTCTTAATATCAGGTGTTCCTGAAAGTTGAGCATATCCTGCCCCACTAGTGGCACCCATCATGAGTACTGCCACCATAGCTGTCAAGTCAGTCATTTATACCAAACCAATAAAAAAAAGAAATGCAAGCCTAACATAAACAAAAACAGAATAAAACATTTGAACATTAATATCAATCATACGGCACTGATTCAGACACTCAGTGACGGTTGATCCTGTGACCTCTTACACATCACTCTATGACTGTCAAAATTACAATATGTTTGACATCCAATAGCTGATGATTAATAAATCAATGTGCTCTAGTGGTGTCGTTAAACGAAAGAAACTTTCTTACACATTAGGTAGAGACATCTAGGTAGCTGAATACAGTAAATACAGTTAGGTTTAAAATAACAATGGTCAGTTTCTTCAGTTGAGTTTCTCCAATTTGGTATAGTAATTTAGTTTGTATTTTCAAGAGTAGCTTTTAATAAACTTGATCTTTCTAAGTGAAACATACACAAGATAATAATTACCATTATTATCCATTGCTAACAGAACAAGACTGTGACTTCACCCCTTAACACACCCTTAATAAGCTTCAATATGTTTCTGTTGCTGTCGGTATTCAAGGTTACAAGAACACTGACAGTAAAAATATGTTATTGTTTAATTTGAAAAAATTAATTCAATTATTTTGTGTTTTTTTGTTGTTTCTTTTTCTTTTTAGCTTATAGTATTACGTTGGGTGTTGATGTGTTAATATGTCGTGATCTGTTTGATGACACAACAAAGTACTGGGTTTAAATGATTGTTTAGTTGAAAGATAAACTGGGTCTCCAGATGGTGTGTTTTAAGATACAAGATAGGCCTGACAGTTGCTGTAGGTGTCTGATGCCGATAAAACACAATCTGTGTGTCCGGCTGTCACTGGGGGTCTAAAAAATACAAGTCAAACCATTGAAGAAATGGTCACAGCTGTTAACACCCATTCACTTAGGTGATGATCACAGGCAATAATATATTTCTTTTTTTTATTATTTATGCTTCAGAATAATAAGAGGATCTATTTCACATCATTTTTTGTGTTGATTTAAAAAACAAATTGCAAAACATTTTTTTTTTTTTTTTTTTTTTTTTTTTATATGTTTAAACTTTGGGACAGAATTGTATACTGTGAAGCAGCTGTTATCTTTTTGAACAACACAATAAACTGCAGCTGCTCATGTACCCTGCATGTAAAGTAATTTAAATATCTTTTTATTTTAAAAAAATCGAAAAATCGATGTATTAAAATTCAGATTTATTTATTAATGACCAGCATTTTGTTTGGGTTTGAAAATGTGTTGCAGTAAAAGTTACTTCCTTTTTTTTCTTTTTTTTTGAATTGACATGACAATATTGACTAATATGATAAAATAGTGGCAAAGTGTATTGCCAGGGTTCGAAAAATCCATTGGCCCACGATCCTGGCTAGTATAATTTTGGTCTGGGCTAGTGAAAATCATCAACTGAATTACTGTAATATATAGGGCACTAGCCAAAGCTTCTGTGACGGCTAGTGACTTTCTAAAACAATTGTCGAACACTGGTATTGCAACTCAGTGTTCGAAATAAGCACTTGTCCGTTTGTCCTGACAAGTGAAAATCTGCTTGGACAAGCAAAATATACCTCAGTGGTTGTCCAGTGAACAAGTAAAAATGTTCAATGCAGTTTAATTTTGAGAAATCAAAAATACGGTCCTTGTACTTGAATAAAACAAAACATTTATTTGGACAATAGAAAATATTGCTGGACAAGTAGATTTCTCGATGTACTTGTCCGGTGGACAAATGAAAAATTCTGCTATTTCTATCACTGAAACTAGATACATTGACTGATAAACAAAGATTACAAGGGTATAGTTCCCACTGACCCTGGAAAACATGAAAATCTAATAAAATGTCATTCACAAAATAGTAAATTCTGACAAGGCTATTTCAATTTGTTTGAGGACATGACAGTTTGACCAGAAACAGAGGTAAATAATACAAATAAACTGCCTTTGAAAATGGGGAAAATCAGGTGAAAAAAACCGTCTGTAATCTCAAGAAACTATGTGCATTCTGAATGTATGATCATTTACAAGTCCAATCATAATAAATCATGATTACATGTTACAGAAAGATATGTTTAATCATTTCCTTTTTGTTGATATAATTATGTTATCTATATCCTGATTACACACTAGTGTTTGTCAGAATAACAGAATTAGTGACTAACCTGGCAGTCCTAAGAATTAAGTTGTGTGAAACAGATGCCAAGTAAGTGGAATAGACATGTTCTACAAATCAAGATTGTCGGAGATATGGATACAATTAACAGCTCACTTAATATTGAGATGCTTCTAAATCAGTCCTGATTTCCAAGACAGTAACTAACATTGCTCTTTTCCTACCATCTTTGATAAGATGCAGTGAAATCTCTTCTTGGTCAAAGGTCATTAGACACATGTGAGAAAGAAAAAGACATTTAATGGTAACCTAGCACATAGTATAATCATTGGCTTTTTTTTATAGTTGTAGCATTTGGTCTAGAGAGTTAGAGAAGAAATTCTCTACCACTGCAGTGGCGGATTACTCTTATCAATGAAAAAAAGTTTGTTTTGTTTAATGACACCACTGGAGCACATTGATTAATTAATCATCAGCTATTGGATGTCAAACATTTGTTAATTCTGACTCATAGTCATCAGAGGAAACCCGCTACATTTTTCCTAATGCAGCAAGGGATCTTTTATATGTACTTTCCCACAGACAGGAAAGCACATACCACAACCTTTGACAAGTTGTGGTGCACTGGTTGGAATGAGAAAAAACCCAGTCAGTTGAATTGATCCACTGAGGTGATTTGATCCTGCGACGCAAGAACCTCAGGCAAGCACTCAACCGACAGCTAAATCCTGCCCCCGTTATAAATGAATAGAAAGAGATTCTATGTATTTACTTATATACTGAAGGCCAAAAGAAACTTTACCATTTTCAATTTGGAATTTAAGAAAAAATGAATTGTTTTTAAAAAGTAACTCAATCCAAAACACATAGCCCAAACACAACAATAATGTATGCAGAAAATTATACCCGCCCACTGCACATTTTGGGTGGAACACACAGAAAAGTGAAAAACTCGTGCACTATGAACAACAGCAATTGCACGTGCAATAAGGGTATAAAAACGGTTTAGACGGCATGTCAGACATCCTCACAGATAAAAAACCACCATAGGAATGCCACGACTGACACCAGAACAACGCGAGAGAGCCCTAGATATGATACAGATGGGAGCCACTCATGCCCACATCGCCAGAACCTTCGGTTGTTCCCGTGTTACTGTTACAAACTTGATGCAATGCTACAGGCAAACAGGGCAGACATCAGACAGGCCAAGAACAGGCAGACCCAGGGTGACTTCGCCCCGTGATGACCGGTACTTGCGTACCTTGCATCTACGAAATCGCTTCCTGACAGTGACGTCATCAGCAATGAATGCCTTAGGTCACAGGGTTAGTAGACAGACAGTGGTCAGGCGACTCAGGACTCATGGAATAAGGGCTTACAGACCATATAGAGGACACTTACTGACACCACAACATCGTCGTTTGAGATTGACATGGGCTAGGACTGTACGACGTTGGCAGCGACGTGATTGGCTGCGGGTTCTTTTCACTGATGAAAGCCGGTTCTGTTTGTTCAGAGTTGCTGGAAGACAGCGTGTGTACCGCCGTAGGGGAGAACGAGTGGCGGCTTCTTGCGTTCAGGAGGTCGTGCCATATGGTGGAGGGAGTGTCATGGTGTGGGGAGGTATCTGTGCACAGGAAAGGACACCATTGGTCATCGTTCACGGAAACTTGACAGCTCATCGTTACAGGGATGACATTCTTCATCCAACTGCAATACCATTTCTCCAACGGCAGCCACGTGGTGTAATTTTTCAGCAAGACAACGCCAGACCTCATACAGCCAGAATCGTACAGAACTTCCTTAGAGCCAACAACATAAACGTATTGCCGTGGCCTGCACGCTCCCCAGACATGTCCCCCATAGAACACCTCTGGGATGTTTTGGATCGCCGTGTTCGACAACGACCACACCCTCCAGCCAACCAACAGGAACTGATCCAGGCCCTTCAAGAATGGCAATGCGTCCCACGTGACCTCATCAGACGACTGATTTTTTCTATGCGTCGGAGAATTATTGCTTGTATTGGGGCAAGGGGTGGTCACACGCGCTATTAATGTGACTTGTTATTGGACTTGAGTGATTGTTTGTATGCTTTGCATGTCGTCCATAAAGTTGAAAGCTCGATTTGTGTACACCACCTCGCTTTGGGAAAATGTGACGTCATTATCAGATGCTGAATGACACTCATTTTTAGTTATGTTAATGTTGACATATTGATCTAGTCAATATATTTTACCTCATGCGACTATCTTTTGTTGTTTTTACACCAGAGTGATTTAAAACTATGGTAAAGTTTCTTTTGGCCTTCAGTATATAAGACAAGATAGCACATAGCACATGTAAGAGATTTTTACAGATGAATTATCCTGGAATGACTTTAATAACATATCTAGGGTATAGATGAGCTTTTATGTGTTTGGATTCAGTAACATTTTATGAAACTACTTTAGTTGGGTTTAAAAAAAAAAATTTTTTTATCATATTTATAACTCCAAATATGAAAAGTGATAATTTAACATAGTGTTAACTGACATGTGCCACAACCACCCACTTTTCTACAAATTAATACTGTAAGGTTGATTGACATATTCTCAATCCCTTTCCAACCGCAAATTTCAAACCACACCATAATACACCACACCAAACCGCTAGAGGTGTTGAAAACAGTCAATTCTGTTTATGAAATGGTCAATTCTGCTTATCAAATGGCCAATTCTGCTAATTCTGCTTATCAAATGGCCAATTCTGCTTATCAAATGGTCAATTCTGCTTATGAAAACTGTAAATTCTGCTTATGAAAACAGTTACTTCTGCTTATAAAAATGTTTTCTACCTACAGAATTAAAACTGTTTTATGTCTTTTAATAACTATGTCGGCTTTTTGGGTGTTGTCTTACATTGAATGTAAGATGCACGAATGAACTAGAGAGCTCTTATCAGAACATGGCCTAGAAATTTACCCAACCAAATAAATTTGCAAAGAAATAAAACTGAACTGAAACAAGCTGAGTTGCATGATGTGGATAACTGCCCATCACACACACACAAAAGAAAAAAAAATGCAGCCACCTCTAATTAATGGAAACATATGTTTGTAATTTGTTATAAACTCTCTTCGTTTACTGTTCATAATGGTTTAAGCAATCAATTAAACAGAAAACAATGTGAAAATGTATGAGTATTGAAAAAACAAAGTTTAATAAGTCTTTAATTTGGTTGGGCACATATATAAGTCAATTTGTTTTATAATTTAGAAAAATGTTAATTGTGTTTATGATTTACAATTTCGTAAATCTGTCTGCGATTCCGACAATTGCAGAAAAATCAGTACACCTATATTGCACTACACACCATACCACACCATATCATACCATGTACAGCACAGCATGGCACCACACCCCCACACACACCATGCACACACACCATGCACACACACCACACACACACACCACACACACACATGCACTACACACACAAACACAGACACACACACATACACACACACACAGACACACATCACACATACACACACACACACACAGAGACACACACACACCACACAAGCTGACACCACACACACACACACGTATACACGTACACACACCACACACACCATGATACATCCAAATCAATCTGTTGGGTACATTTTTCAAAAGGAAGAAATCTGGCAAGTATCTGAAAATAAAATTGATCATGAGTAACAGTTACTAAAGAAGATTGTTATCTCCCTTATTTTACAGTTTTGAAATCCAATTAAAAAAAGAATTTTATCTTCACTTCTTTGTGCTAAAAAAAATCCCCTCTTGCTTAGTAATAAATCTTTGAGTGCACCAGTCTATTTTCATGGAGTCGAGATGGGATGGGAAAGTCACAGACTTTCCGGCAAATTCACTGGAACCATAAAAAACAGACAAGACACATAAAAATCTCAAATTTCTTAACTGTTAAAACAGGCTAAAGTTAATGAAATAAACAAAAATCTACATTTCTGTCGGCATGCATAGTGAATATTTTTAACTTACACTTTTCGAATATGTTCTGTTGCCTTTCACTCATTTTAACGAAAACTTAGCAAACGGACGTGAACTGTATAAACTCCAGAGATCAGACCTACCAGTAAAATTTGTTTGATAATGCATATATGATGTGTGCAATATCAGTGTTGATAACGACAAAATATGCTTGTAGTATATTTATGCCTGGTGTGTATATTACAGGAATCTAATGATCTACATGTATAGTTCACCCCATCCTCTTACAAAAATGTTTTTGGTAAATAATTTCAGTTATGTTTGACGTAAGAAGAAAAGAAAACATGTTTTGCAATAACAAAAAACAAAACAAAAAAAACAACCCAAAAACTATTTTTATGTGCAATTTAGAAAGCAATCAGCTCAGAAATAATTTGTAGTAAATTCCATAGTATGAAAAAAGGCGTTCTCTGTTTGAAAGACTATAATTTTTTTTAAATCCTTTTGCTTAATATATATATTTTAATAAAATGTTATTGATGTTTATTTTTCACTTTATACATGCTTATAATATGATGAAGTTGTTAAGGTGTTGTTGTTTTTTGCTTCTTAGGTTTTTAAAATATTTTTTGTGGGGTTTTTGGTATGTTTTTACTTGTTGTTTTTTTGTAATATACAATACTTCACCCACATTGGCTGCAAGCCTGTCGTATATATAAAACAATATGTTACATCTAGCACACACATTCTGAGCAAGCCAATAACAGATAAATGTCACGAGCAATAAATATTTTGCATGTTCATAAACTAAACCCTGCAGCCGTACTGACAATGCATGAAGATAATGCAAACCCCTAAAATAGAATGCATTCCATTAGCTCATCCCACGTAAAGTGATGGAAATGAGAAAACTGCTAAAAATTTACATCTGTTTTATTACTCGAGAAAGCATTTGAACTACATGTAATAGCAAATGATAGGTGTGGTAAATATTTAGTCAATAATACATGAGTGGCCGTTAGATACCATTTATCTTACAACGAGTTGTTTTAAAATGTATCTCAATGAGCGAAAGCAAGTTTGATATGTTTTTAAACAACGAGTTGTAAGATGAATTGTATCTAACGGACACAAATGTGTTATTCTATTTCTTACATATCCTCAAAAACCAGGTTTTAAGCAAATTTTAACATCGTTTTCGACTAAATGTTGTACCTATGTGTCACAGACAAATGAGTGTTAGGTTGTAATATTATATTACAAAAAGTTAAAGTTAGTTCTGTTTAATGACACCACTAGAGCACATTGATTTATTTATCATCGGCTATCAAATGTCAAATATTTGGTAATTTTGACATTGTCTTAGAGAGGAAATCTTGACATTTCCCCATTAGTAGCAAAGGATCTTTTGTATGGACCATCCCACAGACAGTATAATACAAACCACAGCCTTTGATATACCAGTCATGGTGCAATGGCTGGAATGAAAAATAGCCCAATTTGTCTCACCGGCAGGGATCGATCCCTGGCTGAGTGCACATCAAGATAACGCTTTACCACTGGGCTACATCCTGCTAATTGGGTTAGTACAAAGAATATGGTTGGCAGTACCAATCATAAGAGGAGAACCGGTCAGAGTGATTGGAAAGTGTTAAAATGGCCTTACATAATATTTTATTACAAATGATTTAAACATTTTACGAATGTACAAACTATACACCTTTTTGGAACCTTCATTTCCCGTCCCTTTCTCAAAAATGTTGATTATTCAAGAAATATTTTTTTATCAAATGTCTTTAAAAGTATCCACTAGCATTAAAATCCAACCTTCCCTCCCGGTGTATGTTTTATATACTTGTGAAAATGTTGATGATTGTTACCAGGCCTTAAAGGGACTATCCTGAGTTTGTTGCTATTGTTAAGATGTAGATGTTTTAATTACTAAAATCGCATAGTAAATTAAAAAAATTCTGCATAAAATAACAGTGGCTGTATTCTAAATGTTTCTGATTGTCCAAGTGTTAGTAGTAGGTCAAACTTAATTTTTTTTCTTATGAATGAAATTATTTGGAGACCAAATCCATTTTGGGCTATTTAAATACATTATAGGACGACCAAAAACACATTGAATATACAGACACTGGTATTCTAAACAAGAAACTATATTTAGTAAGTAATTTTAGTCGTTAAAGTGTTTTAGTAATAAGATACTTCTTATATGACAGTAAACTCAGGACAGTCTCTTTGATTAAAATATAAAAGATTTTTAATTGTGGTGCAGTGGTTAAGCCATCGGACATGAGGCTGGTAGATACAGGGTTCGCAGCCCAGTACCGTCTCCCACCCAGAGCGAGTTCTGACGATTCTCTCTCACTAACAATTAACAACAAAACCCACTGTCCTGGACATAAAGACAGCCCAGATAGCTGAGGTGTGTGTGCCCAGGACAGCGTGCTTGAACCTTAATTGGATATAAGCACGAAATAAGTTGAAATGAAATAAAAATGTTGGAATATTGGCAGCAGCACCAGCAACCCAGGTGATTTGTGTCGACATACCTTCCAGTTATCACCCTGACAAACTCCACGAAACTGTTGCCTAAATCAGACTACGGCTGTAATCTAGTACTTTATGTAATCAAAGCGTACAGTCGGCCGCGAATTACCACACCTCTGGAATTTTCAAGGTAATTCGACAAAATTCCATGTTTCAGTTCCAGACTGCATTTATTTTTCTTCTTGGTTGTTTTTTCTTGTGGACTCAAAAGAATGCACTTAATGGTTATAATTCAACATAAATATAGATATACTCACTGATAGTTAGCTCGAAAATGTTGTATATTCTTTCAGTATAATATATGAGAGAAGAAAATTAAAGTTTGTTTTATTTAACAACACACCACTGTAGCACATTGATTAATTAATTATTAGCTATTGGATGTCAAACATTTGGTAATTCTGACATGTAGTCATCGGAGGAAACATGCTACATTTTTCCATAAGCAGCAAAGGATCTTTTATATGCACATTTCCATAGACAGTAAAGCACATACCACCGCTTTTGATCAGTTTTGGTGCACTGGTTGGAATGAGAAAAACCCAATCGGTTGAATGGATCCACTGAGGTGGTTCGATCCTGCGACATAAGCACCTAAAGCGAGCATTCCACCGACTATTGTGTTGTACTGAGATTGTACTGTTGTATTGCTCCATCTATTGCATAGTATCATGACTCCTCACTGAAATTGTGCACGCAGTTTCTGCATACTCTGCTGTATATTATTGTCAGCAGAGAATGTTAACTGAACTGGAGATTGACAACGGCATCATCAGACTGTACATCGGCATACATCGGCCTGTATGTGTGCCACTCAAGAACAGGTGTAGCTTATTCTGCAAGATGAATGAGATTCGGGGAAACAAGATGAAAAAATGTGTTTGCTTATTAAACAGCAGTAACACGAGACCTGTTACTGGTCCAGGAACTTTAGCCATTTCTCTTAGTAATGGCATGCTTGTTTTGCCCCTCAAAACTGTTATATATGTGCATACATACAAACAGGTATATAGCTTCTTCCAAATGTTCCTAAATGATATAGCTGTGCATTTATTTTCTGCTTCATAACATTATCATAAACACAAATTATATTGTGGCACTAAAGCAAAGATAAACTGTAAGCATTTGCTGAATTTGAGTTTGTTGATTTTGTTAATTATATATAATGTGGAAAACAGTTGTTGGTGAAAGCTTGCACTGCCATAAAGATTAAAGAGTGTATTAAAGGAAAATATGTATTAAGAATTTATGATAAACAATCTTGCAGTGATGGTGATGGATGATACCCAGTCAAGTAAAAAAAACCCACCAAAAAACCCACAACTAATTATGCAATATATTTTGGCAGTGCTAAGAACAATAAAGAGTTGACTGTATCAGTAAATGAAAATTTGATAAGTTAAAGTTTGTTTAACAACATTACTAGAGCACATTGATTAATTAATCATCGACTATTTGATGTTAAACATTTGTTAATTCTGACATGTAATCATCAGAGGAAACCTGCTACATTTTTCCATTAGGAGCAAGGGATTTTTTATATGCACATACCACAGTCTTTGACCAGTTGTGATGCACTGGTTGGAATGAGAAAAAAACCAATCGATTGAATGGATCCATCAAGGTGGTTCAATCATGCAATGCATGTACCTCAGGCGAGCACTCAACCGACTAAGCTAAATCCCGCCCCAAATTTGATGCGATTTGTACATATAGCAAATCTGTATAAATTGTATACATACATGTACTTCTTTAAGCGGCTCTATTTTGGTTGTTAGGTTATGACCAAACACTGTTATTTTATTTTATTTTATTTTAGCAATTGAATGTAAATAATGTAGTTTTATCGAGGGATGATTCCAAATAGTTAACATCTATCAGTATAATATATACTAAACAAAACTGTTATGATTTAGATGCTACCATTTAGACTTTTAAAAATTTTAAGCCAATCACAGGCCATATTAAAAAATATATATTCCATCTACACACAAATATTACATTGGGGGGGGGGGATAAAAGGTCACATGGTACAGATGATGGAATCCTTTCTGCTTGTTTGGTTGAAGAAAATGAATCATGTGAGCTGAAAAAGCATGGTCCATCCAGAACATGGATTGTTTTATCAAGGATGTTTTAGCAGTAAGAGTATCTGGCTGTGACTACAAGTTGCTTACATGTCTTCCAGAGCTCACTAAATGGATACACCCCTAAGTAAACATGGCCAGACGTATTGTGAAGCCACTAATGGCTGCTGTTTGTGTTGGCTAATCCACTATGGGCTATATCTTACTGCATGTATCAGATGAGTGAGCATCTTGGAATAAATAAGCAGACGTCTTCTTCATCAGTGCGTCTGCATGCTGTGAGGTCATTCAAATTTTCAGCTTGGAAGAACCGAATTGCAGCTGCAAAATTTGCTAGGGTTATATGTTTCTGACCTTTTCTTTATAGTGAACTTTCTGAACTTTGTGGAGTTTGGTATAGATCTGAGAGTAGAATTATTGTGGAATCAAGAAGTTTTGAGACATATCTTTCAACCATTTAAAAAATATATATATATGTTGAATTTTTAAAAATTTTAAATCCAAATATATACATAGATCTCATGGCCACCATGCATTAGTTACCTTGATATATTCTAAGCAGGTTGCTATTTGTTGGTATTTCATAAAAGACCACACATCTTGAACATAATTTTGTGTACACTCTGTATCTTATCAGGATTCGTCTGTCCGTGTTAAAATGTAGGCAAACTTTCACACGCCATTAATCAAGATATGTATGTTTCAGTCAATTTAAAACAGGTTTGACCACCATTTTATTTTACCCATTCCTTCACGTAAGGAAGAATGAGGTGTTCAAAAAATTTACTCATTATTTTGTTATTAATTAATAAGATGAAATGCTACATACAAGTTTTACAAATTATAAGATATATTTAAGTAGACTAAAAATGGAAAGAGTGCACTAATGTATATATTGTAAAGTGTTTTCAGTTCACTTTACTAGGGCAAATAGGTGAATTTATAAAGCAGACTTCCCAGAAGCATCCAACACCATATAACTGTAAATAAAATGTGTTGAGTGCGTCGTTAAATAAAACATTTCCTTCCTTCCCAGAAGCTTAACCTGTCTCCAGCCATCAGCTGATAGGGGTGGGATGTAGCCAAGTGGTACAGCACTCGCCTGATTAGCCCGAGTACATTTGGATGGTTATGATCACTTTCTCAGCAAGCCCCTGCGCGTGCTGTAACCTCACCGTGGTGCAGGGGTGTAACATTCTCTTTGAGAATGGCCAATACAGCACAAATTGAAGTTTAGAGTAAAATTCGGTGTCCGTAAAATTCTGTGATATTTGTATTTGTATTTTTGCACAGTTCTTTACACTGTTTTTGTTTAAACCTTGAATTTTTATATTGATGTTGATCCACACTTTATTTATTTGCATTACCATAGTTTGACACCCAATAGCCGATGTATTTTTCGTGCTGGGGTGTCGTTAAACATTCATTCATTCATTCTTTCTCAGCAAGAGATATATAGCGAAAAACATGGAAGGCTATCTACCACTGGGTAGGCAAAGATTCCTGCTCTAATACAACAATGACTCTGTGTTTGATGTTAAATACCATTAGGATGATAATTTTTTAGTTTGTTGATAACAATATTTCACATATTAACCACTACCGGTAATATACACACTACAGAAAGAAACCTACATATTTAATCAAAACATTACTGAAGATTAATAAATTTATGTGCTCTAGAATTTATATATATATATATATATATATATATATATATATATATATATATATATATATATATAATCGAGTAACAAACCACCATTAGTTGTTACCAAAACTGTCCACCTATGTAATTTTCACAATGCTCTTTCCACTATTTCTCTATTCATGATCAATTTTCAAAGAGATTTGATATAAAAAAAAAAAGGGAATTATATTTCTCATTTCCAACCCATCAGTAGAAATAATCCGGCATTTAATAATAATTGTTAAAAATATCCATTTACATTTTGTCAGTCTCCATCCATAAACAGTAAGTTCTATTCTATATGAAATTTTTATTTCCAAAATGTGATACAACCCAATTTACAAATTATGGAGTTAGCAGTAAAGATATACTAATATTAGCATAGCTCATTAATTTGACAATAAAATTTACATCAAAACTTGATCTATGCCCATCAACCAGGATGTTAAAACTGTGCTTTGTATGATATTGCCACATTATGTTGCAGAACAATCGGATGTAAATGGATATATCGTGTTTTGGAAATGAACTCTTAATTCATGTGTGTTTAAATGATTCTTGGTCTAGCTGTCATCACTTAATGCTATATTTAGCAAGTGTACTATTAAAGTAAATGTTCTAAGTGTGCAAGTGTCATTAAAATGAAACGCACATTGTGACAGTTTTGTTGAATCTATCCTACTAAAGACCGGCCTCGGTGGCGTCATGGTTAGGCCATCGGTCTACAGGCTGGTAGGTACTGGGTTCGGATCCCAGTCGAGGCACGTGATTTTTAATCCAGATACCGACTCCAAACCCTGAGTGAGTGCTCCGCAAGGCTCAATGGGTAGGTGTGAACCACTTGCACTGACCAGTGATCCATAACTGGTTCAACAAAGTCCATGGTTTGTGCTATCCTGCCTGTGGGAAGCGCAAATAAAAGATCCCTTGCTGCTAATCAAAAAGAGTAGCCCATGTAGTGGCGTCAGCAGGTTTCCATATAACCGTAAATAACATGTGTTGAGTGCGTCGTTAAATAAAACATTTCTTTCTTTCTTTCTTTCTATCCTACTAAGTTTCTAAACATTCCAAAACCTAATGTTGCTTAGAACTAGAGTTAGGTGTAGTGGCCACTGACAAATAGAAAACAACTGGTGTCTAAAATATATTACACATAATTATTAGTCCCTTACAGGTCCGACCGGAGGGCACTATAGGTTTCATCTCCTGTCTGTCTGTCTGTCTGTCTGTCTGTCTGTCTGTCCCACATACATTTTTCCAGATGTTTTTTTCACAATGCCTTGAAATATTTAGCTGACATTTTGTATATAGCTTTATCATGTACTGTTACAGATGAAGTTTGACTTTGATGGTGATTTACTCATTTTTGACAGAGGTATGGCCCTTGAACATAGGAGATAAGAAGCTTGGTTGTTTTCAACTTTTTTTTTGCAATGTCTCAAGCTATTGTGCTGACATGTTTTGTGTAACTTTATCATGTATTGTTACAGATCATGTTTGACTTTCATGGCTATTTACCCATTTTGACAGAGTTATGGCCCTTGAACTTAGGAAACACGAACATTTGTTTTCCAGACTCTTCTCCCCCCCCCCAATGCCTCAAGATATTCAGTTGAAATTTTGCGTGAACTTAGGAATTATGAAAATTTGTTGGGCTTTAGCAATACTCTCAGAATGCTTGGGTTTTTTTTAACTTGAATTAAAGTTTGGAATATAAATTTATTTGCATATAAAATATAGAATTTACTTGAATAACAAACGAAAAAAAGAGAAGCAAACCCAGTTCCTACCAGCCTTAAGTTAGATGACATAACCACTACACCACAAAAGCTATACTAGTTATACCTGTGCATTTTGGTTAGACATTTTGTACAACAAATTCTGATTCATTCCTATGTTGTGTTTACTTAAAATGACAAGATCTCACGATTGGTAAGGAGATTATGGCATAAACTGTCTTAACATTATCTCTTGAATGAGCCCCCTGAAGATTGGAGTACGTTTGTTAGACCCCAGTTCCTCGTAAGATTCATCTCGAAGCTGTCTTGTTTTGTAACCGACACCAAGAACCAGTGCACACAGACTGTTCAATTGCTGTTTTGTGTTAACCTACATCATATCACACTTCAAACCAGCACATTTTTTGCAAGATACCCCAAATAAACAGAGGGAACAAAAATACACGAATACTTTGAGAAATAAACACTGCTTCACAGCACTGACCAGCAGTACTGCTGTGAGTTTTATTGAGCACACCTGGATTTCTGAGACGTACTGTTTGCCTTTGATTATGATAGTCACACCAGTCATCCATGATATGCCATATAGGTATCTTGCATGCAGTTTGTTTTTAATTTGTACTCCAACAAAGCATTTAATGGTCTTGAAGGCAAATATTTGTGGTTAAAAAAGGTACATAAGGGTGTATACTACCAAATCAAATCCCATAGACAACAATAGTAACATATGTGGCTAAAAGTATTCTGCAACGTTTGTTGTATTCCACCAAACATTATCATCACTAGTATTACATCTATAAGACTTAATTTATATGTTCATTCATTGATACAAGTGAGTTCATTTGGTTGTAGGTTCAAATCCCAGATATGGATACATAAACAATTCAAAATTCATTGTTGAACAGTGTGAATTATGCAGTTTAAGCTGTATATTCTTGAGAAAAAATAATCTATAATTAACACAATAGTCTGATGTTGTAGTTTATTTGATCTAGGACTAAATCTACCTTCATATGCATATGGCTTCCATTGTGCTGCAGCAGTGAAATCATTTGACGTTTTATATTGCCACACCTGAAAGGCTCTTTCACATGTATGTAACAATTTATTATTATTATTTTTTTTTTTTTTTTTTTTATATAACTCTGTTTTCTGCATATATGAAAAATTTATTGAAAACCTCATGTTTTTACTGCAGTGACCAATTCACTGTGCCACCAGTTCTATCAAAATTAATTGCTAAAATTAATTTATGAACTATTTTGACTGTCTTATGATAGTTTGCTTCTATATGGAATGAATGAATGAATGAATGAATGAATGGATGCTTAATGACACCCCAGCTTTCTACATGTATGACTATAAGTTCTGTATTAATGGCGTCTAAAGTATTTCAAAACATTAAGTCAATATGCTGATATTGAATACATCATGCACCAGCCATTAGTCAGTCCTGTGACTCCCCATACCATAAGCAGATCTACTACTTTATTAAATCATGATTCCAGGTCAGATTGTAAAATGTTAATTAATGTTTTTAATTTTTTTCAAGCTATAGTACAAAAATTAGTTTACAGTAAAGCAAATTATGTATTATTGATACTAAACACCTACACTTATTAGTAGTAGTGGTAGTCTTAGCATTTTTTTTTTTTTTTTTTTTTTTTATTATTATTATTATTAGTTTTGGTCAAGTGATAGTTTTGTTTGTGTAATTGGCTCAGGCAATTAACAGTGGAAGTAAAAATAAATAATCTTACCTTATTTCATCATTTCGTCTTTATATATCTTCAATCATTTTCTTTCAAAAGAAACACCTTCAAGTTCAAGAACAATCCAAATAAGAGAAAAAAAACCCTCACAAACACCAGTACGTTCTATCTCACTTCAGTGTTTGCAGCGCTTTAACTCCAGTCCATTCAACTCAGAAGACACAATTAACGAGTAATTATAACATGCAGCAGAAATACCTAGACAGCTAACACTTTGAGCTGTATATACACACAGCACCACGCCTCCTCACAGCCAGTATATATATCCAGATGGGCTGCTTCACAGATCTGTTTTCACTGCTTCACCAGTACTGGCTGGGGATATTGGTAGAATCAGCACTGGTCGCTAACTCATCCGTCTCACACTATCACTACAGCGCTGATCTTCGTTACCTGGCGTTTGCCTATAACAGCCCTCATTCCAGACTAGCTGCTGGGTGTAGACACTGCACGGGGGAAAATCTCAGCTTGCACCCCTTGTCAAAACTCTATGTATTCTTGTATGTTCACTGTGTATATTTCACCCCTCTGTTGTTGGTGGTGCCACAATGCCAAATCCAGATAAAGTCACCCAAAGGTGCCTGCAGCCTGAAAGCAAGAGGGAGAGAGAAATTTTTTGTTTTAGCTGGTTAATGTTGGCCACTCACAACAAGGTAGTGTGTGTAAAACAGCTGTATTTTTTGAGTGAAGATGTATCTCTTTCGAGAGGGATGTTTTCCCTGGGGGACTATCAAAGACAAATATATCTGATGGAGACTGAGCAACAGGAAACCGCCAAGGGAGCACACCTCTTCTTGTGATTCCATCAACTCTCCAACTGAGTAGTGAAAACAGTTGCCAGATTAAAAAACAAATATATATCCATGAAAGATGATCCAGTGAATTAATTTTTACCCTATATCACATGAACTACAAACTTCTAATGGTTTTAAGCATGTCTGCTGGATGTGATGGATGCATGTTGGTGATTAAATATTGCTATTGATAGTGAACTGAGGTAACTTGGTTAATATGTGCCAGTTTAAGAAATGAAAATGCTATAGTGGCTATGCATCAAAATCTCTATAAAATATTACAGAAAGTGCATGACAAGAATTTGAAACAATTTAGGAAACTTGTGAGACATAAAGTATAAAACTTGAACATCATTAAGTTTTTTTGTTTTGGCTGCTGTTTGTTTGATACCACTAAACGAAAGACAAATAACGACAAAATATGTATATATACTTCAAAGTAGCAGATTTGATTATTACAGTCACAGATTAGTAATTGGTATGGTTAGGAATATCCAATGCTGCCAACGATTATTACAGTCACAGATTAGTAATTGGTGTGGTTAGGAATATCCACTGCTGCCGAAGATTATTACAGTCACAGATTAGTAATTGGACGATTATTACAGTCACAGATTAGTAATTGGTGTGGTTAGGAATATCCACTGCTGCCGACGATTATTACAGTCACAGATTAGTAATTGGTGTGGTTAGGAATATCCACTGCTGCCGACGATTATTACAGTCACAGATTAGTAATTGGTGTGGTTAGGAATATCCACTGCTGCCGACGATTATTACAGTCACAGATTAGTAATTGGTGTGGTTAGGAATATCCACTGCTGCTGACGATTATTACAGTCCCAGATTAGTAATTGGTGTGGTTAGGAATATCCACTGCTGCCAACTATTATTATAATTTTGGGGGTGGGATGTAGCCCAGTGGTAAAGCGCTTGCTTGATGCGTGGTTGGTTTAGGATCAATCCCTGTTGGTGGGCCTATTGGGTTATCTCTTGTTCCAACCAGTGCACTACGACTGGTATATCAAAGGCAGTGGTATGTGCTATCCTGTCTGTGGGGTGGTGCATATAAAAGATCCCTTGCTACTAATGCAAAAATGTAGCGGGTTTCCTCTCTATGACTGTCAAAATGACCATATGTTTGACATCCAATAGTCGATGATTAAAAAAAAAAATCAATGTGCTCTAGTGGTGGTGTTAAACAAAACAAATAAACAAGGAATATCCATGTACATGTATCTGTAGTACATCTTTGGTGCCACTCATTATCAGTAAGCATCCTTTCAAAGATAACAGAGGGCATGTTCTTGATTAGATGTATAAGCTCCTCTGTATCAGAAGCAATATCAGGCCAATCCATTCCTCCATTTCATTTTATTTCATTTCATTTCATTTCGACATATCTTCGTGGATATATCGTGTTTATATCCAATTAAGGTTCAAGCATGCAGTCCTGGGCATACACCTCAGATATCTGGGCTGTCTGTCCAGGACAGTGGATTAGTTGTTAATTGTTTGTGGTTAGTGAGAGAGAAGAGGGTGTAGTGGTCTTACAGTTACACCTACCCACTGAGTCGTTAAAACTCACTCTGAGGGGGAGCTGGTACCAGGCTGCGAACCCTGTACCTACCAGCCTTGTGTCCGATGGCTTAACCATGACACCACCGAGGCCGGTGCCTATGTATCAGAAGCAATATGAGGCATGTGAGTGTCCTTTAAGGACAACACAATGACCAATCTATTCCTCCATTTCATTTCATTTCAAATTATTTTCGTGCTTATATCCAATTAAGGTTCAAGCATGCTGTCCTAGGCACACCAGGACAGTGGGTTAGTTGTTAGTTGGTTAGTAGTTAGTGAGAGAGAAGAGAATGTAGTGGCCTTACACCTACTCATTGAGTCCTTAATAACTCGCTCTGGGTTGGAGCCAGTACTGGGCTGCGAACCCTGTACCTACCAGCCTGTAGTCAGAGCTTAACCACTGCGCCACCGAGGCCGTCCTCCAGTGTGATTCTCTAGAATGTTGTCACAGGTGACCAGTGTTGGCACAGATGTCTCTAGCAGCTCTGTATATGGTGCTATCATTATTAGTCTTAACCACTGCGCCACCGAGGCCGTCCTCCAGTGTGATTCTCTAGAATGTTGTCACAGGTGACCAGTGTTGGCACAGATGTCTCTAGCAGCTCTGTATATGGTGCTATCATTATTAGTCTTAACCACTGCGCCACCGAGGCCGTCCTCCAGTGTGATTCTCTAGAATGTTGTCACAGGTGACCAGTGTTGGCACAGATGTCTCTAGCAGCTCTGTATATGGTGCTATCATTATTAGTCTTAACCACTGCGCCACCGAGGCCGTCCTCCAGTGTGATTCTCTAGAATGTTGTCACAGGTGACCAGTGTTGGCACAGATGTCTCTAGCAGCTCTGTATATGGTGCTATCATTATTAGTCTTAACCACTGCGCCACCGAGGCCGTCCTCCAGTGTGATTCTCTAGAATGTTGTCACAGGTGACCAGTGTTGGCACAGATGTCTCTAGCAGCTCTGTATATGGTGCTATCATTATTAGTCTTAACCACTGCGCCACCGAGGCCGTCCTCCAGTGTGATTCTCTAGAGTGTTGTCACAGGTGACCAGTGTTGGCACAGATGTCTCTAGCAGCTCTGTATATGGTGCTATCATTATTAGTCTTAACCACTGCGCCACCGAGGCCGTCCTCCAGTGTGATTCTCTAGAGTGTTGTCACAGGTGACCAGTGTTGGCACAGATGTCTCTAGCAGCTCTGTATATGGTGCTATCATTATTAGTCTTCCTGCTTGGTTTGGGGAAGGACATAGCCCAGTGGTCAAGTCGTAAATGTGCGACTGGTCTAGGATTGATCCCCGTTGATGGGCCCATTGGATTATTTCTCTTTCCAGCTGGAGCACCAGGACTGGTATATCAACGACCATGGTATGTGCTATCCTGTCTGTGGGATAGAGCATCTAACAGATCTCTTGCTACTAATGGAAAAATGTAGCGGGTTTACTCTCTAAGACTGTTTGTTAACATTATAAAAAAATTTACATCCAATAACCGATGATTAATAAATCAACATGCTCTAGTAGTGGTGGAAAAACAAAACAATATTTTAACTTTTCCTGCTTAGTTTGTATCCTTTGTAGCAGGGGAGGGACATAGCTCAGTGGTACAGCGCTCGCCTGATGCATGATCAATCTAGGATTGATTGCCAGCGGTGGGCCCATTCATCATGTAACGACTGGCAGTTTGCATTAAGTTAAATTTGTGTAACCAACACACAAACAGAATGAAAGAAAGAAAGAAATGTTTTATTTAACGACACACTCAACACATTTTATTTACGGTTATATGGCGTCAAACATATGGTTAAGGACCACACAGATTTTGAGAGGAGACCCGCTGTCGCCACTACATGGGCTACTCTTCCGATTGGCAGCAAGGGATCTTTTATTTGCGCTTCCCACAGGCAGGATAGCACAAACCATGGCCTTTGTTGAACCAGTTATGGATCACTGGTCGGTGCAAGTGGTTTACACCTACCCATTGAGCCTTGCGGAGAACTCACTCAGGGTTTGGAGTCGGTATCTGGATTAAAAATCCCATGCCTCGACTGGGTTTCGAACCCAGTACCTACCAGCCTGTAGACCGATGGCCTACCACGACGCCACCGAGGCCGGTCAAACAGAATGATACTTTGTGTAAAATATTGTGCCCTGGCATACTTAACACAGGTATCAACTTAATAAAGATTAAACGTTTTCTGAGATGGAAAGGATGAATATTAACTGTTGGCTGTGTAAGATAGCTTTTTAACAGAGTTGGCTGTTTAGTAAAGTTTGAGTTCATACTAAATATTGAACAATAATTCTTTGAATAATTTAGTCAGCTGATGAATATCTGTTGTTAAAACTCTGTAAAAACATTTAGTTTTTGTAGTAGCTTTTCTAGCAAGGTGGCAACATCATTTATGCAGCTGATCTCAAGAATCAATGTATTACTAATGATAATTTTAGTAAAATGTTGATGATCATTCAGATGGTGTCTGACATTAACTTAAATAATTTATTCTGTTACTGGCTCCTTTGGTTTCCAATCTGTCAGTCTATCATATAACACTCTTTTTGTTTGTTTATAACTGGCATCGTTTTGTCTTGGTATAGAATTACATCACAAACTCACTTTGTATCCAGTTAATTGCATTAGTTTTGAGCCTTATTATTTCTTGGTACTATCATAATATTATTATGTTTCTTTTCACTATTTATTCATTTATGTTGATTGATAGACAGGATTGAAAAATAAGTAATTCAAGATTATTTTGAAGTATGATAAGCATTTCTGAATAGAAAAAAAAAAAAAATTAAAGTTACAAGAACAGCAGTAGAATATATATGTACTAGAAATGTGGATTGAATGAAAATATTGAATTGTTTGCAACTCAATATGTTTTTATGTTCAACATTCAGTTCTTCAGTATGGTTTACCAGCTGTGAAAACAGTCCATAGATTTCTGTAAAAGACAAGAAATCTTCAACAAAGAAAATGTTGCAATGAAATATCTGATTCAGTAATTTAAGTATTAATGCTAGAGGGCATTATCAGTTTTTTTTAACATGATATCCTGTTGTTTGTCAGTAATTTAGTGTTCATTACTAATGCAAGACACAAAATAATGCAATACAACACCAATTAGAAATGTGACTTCTATCAATTTTTTAATCCCCAAACACAAAGAGTACAAAAATAAATAAATAAATAAATAAATAAATTAATAAATAAATAAATTAATAAATAAATAAATAAATAAATAAATAAATTAATAATAATACTACTACTAATAATAATAAAATAAATTAATAAATCCAGAAAATGAGGAAGAACAACACAGAAATTAAGGATTATAAAATGAGGATAACCCAGTTAAAACATAATTTTTTTCTTCAAATATATTAAAAGTATATGTACTTATTGCTAATGAAGGCATTTGCACCTGGTTTGTTATCAATAAGCAATACACAGAAACTAAAGGTAGAACTGCATGTGCAATTGCTTTACATTGGCTGTTCAAGCAATTGCTGTCACCCCTTAATCAGAAAGGAAAATTAACCTATGCAATTTAATACACTTTAAAAAACAAAAATTAAATTGTATGATTTTGTTAGAGTTGGTATGGGTTTGAAATGAGCAATGTTTTTATGTGAGTTACATGCTAATTCATAAGTTTCCTTTTAACACAATGGACTAGCTATGGTAAGAGCTGGTACTAATATGCGAACCCAGTACCTTCCAATCTGAAGTTAGATAGTTAAACCTATTTTTTTTCATGAAAGTTGGTATAGGTTTAAAATATAGAGGATTCGTCCCGAGTATTTTTTAATATGGAAAATATTAACTGAGTCTATGTTAATCAGTATTTATCGAGACTCTTCCGAGACAAATACCGATTAACATTTAATTCAATTTTTAGTAAATCACAGTACTAAAGTTGCAGCCATCGGTAATATGACGTCATCATGATTAGCGCAGATTAAGTTTGATGTCACACATTTTAAACAAACCTTTGAAAACGTTATGCTCATGTACACGGGTCTTGTTGGCTTGTAAGCAAATGACCCATCCACAGCAATACATTACCTGGAGACCTTGCAAATTTGCAAACCATTATTAACCAGGGTTAATAAAGTAAATTATCACATGGGTTTATGACATGGATATCATGGGTAAGTTATAGGATAAATAATGATATGTTTTATATAAGTTACATGCTAATTCATCAGTTCTCTTTTGAAATGATGAACTACAGTGATAGCTGGTACTAATATAGAAATCCAGTATCTATGATACCAGTGGTCAGTCTGATTGAAATCCAATTCTATTGCCAACTCTGTTATTCTGAACACATTACAGTTATTAGCTGATGGTTGAATTATGCCAGTAACATTTCGATTAGTCCATTGAAAAACATGGGAAGGAAGAAGGAAGGAAATGTTTTATTTAACGACACACTCAACACATTTTATTTACAGTTATATGGCGTCTGACATATGGTTAAGGACCACACAGATATTGAGGGAAGAAACCCGCTGTCCCCACTTTATGGGCTACTTATTTCAATTAGCAGCAAGGGATCTTTTATATGCACCATTCCATAGACAGGATAGCACATACCACAGCCTTTGATATACCAATCATGGTGCACTGGCTGGATAAAAAACAAAACATGGGTGCCACTGATAAGGCATGGTATGCTGACCTATTGCAAACATCTGATATCATCAAAATTTTACAGTGATTCGTGAATGCAGGCCTCCACAACTCTGAAACTATCTACTGAGCTTTGTCTTCACAGGAGAATGTCATCATGACCTTGTTAAAACTTTATTTAGACAGCCTTGTGCAGACATACAAATTAAGCTTGATTGTGATATGGTTGATGGTTGATTTAATTATGATGTACGTAACAAATGACGTGTATGTATAGCAGAATTGGTTCCTCTGGGTGTAATGAGAATAGTTTTGAAAATGGAAGAAAAGTTAAAATTATATAATTTATGGAAAACAATATTTTGATATTTCAGTGGT
Organism: Gigantopelta aegis; assembly: GCF_016097555.1. Taxonomy (NCBI): domain Eukaryota; kingdom Metazoa; phylum Mollusca; class Gastropoda; order Neomphalida; family Peltospiridae; genus Gigantopelta; species Gigantopelta aegis. Next base: position 34,297,795 of record NC_054706.1, read on the forward strand.
AAGGCATTTATTTACACAGGTTACTAGCAATTTTTCAAATGTAACTACCATACAATTAAGAAGAGTGAACTAATTAAGTTTATATTTAATGAAAAAAAGTTTATAATGTTTAATAACCAGTTTATATTCACTGTATTGTATTTTTTGACTACTACTTCATTTAAAACCACTGAGCTGCCATTCTTGTTGTTATGCACTATAGTACTTGTATTATTAATTTTTTTGGGTCTATTTTCTTGGAGTTGTGTGAACAACTTTTCATGTGTTATTTATTGTCATCATTTTTTATGAGTCACTTTGATTAAGAATTCAGTTGGAGTTTTACCACTCCTGAGCGGATCATTGCAATATATTATTTAGCATGGATTAAATTACACAGTATGACTCAAGCTGCTCTAATTAAATGACATCAGTTTTGGACAGAATTAAAAGGTATTGCTCTTCAAATTGTTAACAGCCACTAAGCTAAAAACAATTGAAATTGTCCACAGTTGACCTATTTTGTAACTAAGTATAGGTAGATTAAAAACAATTTCTTGTTACAGAATGATTTAGCTGAGTCAAATTATGAGGAATACGATTACATAGTATGTGGTGGGGTTGAGGGATATATGCACTGGTACCGGTAATGCAAGATTTTCATTGGGTTTTTTTTTATTACGGGATGAATAGCTAATATTTTGTCTCACTGAACATCACACCAGAATTAATTCCCAGTATCCCACTCCAGTGGAAATGGTGGGGGCTGATTTTGCTTTCACCAAAGACCGTAGAGATATCTTGCAGATATAATACCAAGGAGCAGTGAATGAATTAATGAATGTTTAATGATACCCCATCATAAAAATATACATCGGCTATTGGATGTCAAAGAAAGGTAAGTATATGAATATGATTATATATGGTGCAGTGGGTCCTAAGATCTACTTTAGAAGAAACTTTGGTTTTCCCAATTTGAACAGGTACTGCTTGACTGTTATACCAAAGGCTGTGGATTGTCCTGTCTGTGGGGAAAAAGTACACATAAAAGATCCCTTACTACTATTTGGTTGGCCTGTCATGGACAGAACTGTCTGGCGAAGTCAGAGGTTGTATACACAGCAGTCGTGCTTGAACAGTTCTCTGATGGAAGCATGCCAAAAATTACCCACACCGACATATTGGTAGGACTATACCATGGTGTCAGCAGAACGTTTTCTTGCTATCTAGACCAAGTGTTGTTATCAAAATCATTATATTAGAAACATAATAGGCATAGTTTAAAATGTGCTGGGGTGACATTAAACAAATATGTATTTTTAATTCTTTCATTACTAGCAAATATGGTTGTAATATACTCAGACATAATTATGTATTTAAATCATATATCTTTTGCCAGCAGTTAAAGGGAGATAACACTACCTTAGAGTTTTAAGAAGCAGACTTGTAATGATTTTTTTGTACCTTTGTGAAAGCAATTTACTCATCTTCAGAAAAAAAAATGCTGTAATATTGGCATCAGGTGCTCATTTGTTGATATGTTAGATCATGATTCAGAACTTAAAAAAAGGTTCCCAAGCATTTTGGCAAATCAGCAACTGGTGTGTGAAAGAAACATAACACTATTTCCAGACAATATGTTAATAAACTTACTTAAAACTCCATCTTAAACATCATTTACTGATGGAAAACTCAAACAACTACAGTTTTACTATCTTGTTTGTTTATTTTATAAATATTAACGGTCTTGATGGAACTAGTGTCGTGATAATTTAATACATTGAAAACACTATATGGCTGGCATTAGATACTATTTATTTTACCATACATATTTTTTTTTCTGAACAGATAAGGAAAAGCAAGTTTCATAAGTTTTTAAACAAGTTGTAAAATAAATGGTATCTAATGTATACAAGAGTAATATTAATTTTATTTTACATATTTAAAAAAAAAATCAAGTTAAATAAATAAAAAAAACCCCATTGCTTTTTAACTTATACTCCTGCCCCGAGTCGGACCCCTGAAACCATAGTGGTATATGGACACGTTAAACCACTAGTCAAGTCAACGCATACATTATAGGTAGAAGTCAGTTTTAGTAGTGCTAATTTCAGTGGATGGTTTAGGTTTGATGTTTATGTTATCACCAATGATGTGTCCTTAAATTGATCCAAAACATAACCGAGATATTGCCTAATGATGTTATCATTAATCAAGTTCAACAGGCTTGCTTATTTGAAACAGTCGAATAATTAGTTACAAATTAAAGTATAATATGAAGTTCATTCCCTTCTTGGTCCATGGTCCTAGATGCTCTAATTAATATGTTTATAGTTATATTCTATTTGTGTTTACCAGGTTTTTAAGGCTGCCAATGATATCCTAATACAAAATAAAAATGTGTATGTCCTTACATGCTTTTTAATTACCAGTGGTATTTTACAGAAGGAACTGTTAGAAATGTTTAAATATTTTGTACTACCCGGTATTTGTTCATTTTGTTTGTTATATCTTTATTTCTTAACGAAGAGTTTTAATATATATATTAAAAAAACATCTCAAAAGTGTCTGGCATAATATATAGCAAGCAGACTGAAGTACTCTAAAACAATTTGTATATTTAATTGGTTATTTCTCATAAAATTTCTTCTGATTGCCAATTACAGGTATACACTTGTTAAGCACCACTCCATTTTACCAAGGTGTATAGATTTAAACCCAATCTGTGGGACATTTTATGTGAATGTGTGTTAAATAGAGATCACCAGTCCAGAATCTATAAAATTTGGTATAAAGTTAAAGTTTGTTTTGTTTAGCAACACCACTAGAGTACATTGATATATTAATCATTGTCAAACATTTGGTAATTCTGACATATGAAGGAAATGTTTTATTATAACGACGCACTCAACACATTTTATTTACGGTTATATGGTTAAGGATCACACAGATATTGAGAGAGGAAACCCGCTGTCGCCACTTCATGGGCTACTCTTTTCGATTAGCAGCAAGGGATCTTTTATATGCGCCATCCCACAGACAGGATACCACATACCACGGTCTTTGATATACCAGTCGTGGTGCACTGGCTGGAGCGAGAAATAGTCTACTGACGGAGATCAATCCCAGACCGACCATACATCAAGTGAACGCTTTACCCCTGGGCTACTTCTGACATATAGTCTTAGAGAGGAACCCCACACTACATTTATATTCATTAGTAGCAAGGCCTTTGATATACCAGGCATAGTGCTCTGGCTGGATCAAGAAATAGCCCAATGGATCCACCAATGTGGATCGATCCTAGACCAACCATGCATCAGGTTAGCGCTTTGTTGTGTAAGGAATTATTCAATAAAACAGTCCAGGCATTGGTGCTTATAAAACTTTAGACTCGAGACTATAATAGTCTGAGACTCTGACACCATAGCAACACCATACAAAATGTATGGGTGTCAAAGATGTACATTTTTATAAGAAGAAGAATCTTTTTTTTTTCTTTTTCTTTGTTGTGTAACAACTAACAGTGTATTTTATGTGACATAGATTGGAGATAGCAGCTGACATAAACTGATGCATGGCAAATTAGTGGGTAAATGTAAACTGGGTGATCTAATACAAAAGATAAATATCCTTAAGATATAGGAAGGTGGGGTAGATTCAAATATATAATTTTTAATTTGTTGAGGTGTCTTTTTTTTTTTAACACATTTTTTTTAATAAAAGGGTACTGGTACAGAGACAGACACTAATATTAAGTGGCAGGGTTACCAGATGCAGTTGAAAAGCCACATTTTGTAATTCACAAATTGTCTGAGTATTTAATAACTTCTGCTTGGTGGATTTTTTGCGGGGTTTTTTTTTTTTTATTTTTTTTAATTTTTTTTTTATATCATCATTTTGCATTAATTTTCATTAAAAACACTGAACAATCTGTGTACTATAAAAATAGTTTAACCGAAATTAATGTTTCCATTTTTTAAAATATTTTTTTAGGGGTTTTGAGGTGAGTGGTGATGTTTGCCATTTTTTCTTTTGAAATAACATTTAGGTCATGGACTTGCAAGTAGGTTTTTGAAAAGATACTAATAAAAGAATAGATGTTTGTCTTAAATAATTTCCTATATTCTCCCAATTTTAACATTAACTGTAATTCTGTAGCTTGCTTTGAACTTGGATTTATTTTGGTGTACAATCAATAAATAAAAACATAAAAGCATTATTTTAAAGATAATCACCTTGAAAAGGGCATATTAAATTACCGTTGATAATTCTTTCACTTCTAATAAAAAAAATAATGTTTTATGAAAGGTGTACTTTGCATTAATAATACCCTTGATCTTCATGATGAAACCATGCTGAAATAATGGCTGTGAAAATTGAGCAAATTATGAGCCATGAGTATACCAAGTTGCTATAAATATACGTTGATAAGCTGTAATGATCACTGGCCAAGCCGAGTGATTGATGATGCATATCAAACGAATCCATTTTTACCTAATTTTCTTGTGATTCCCTGTCATGCTGCATTATTATGGAAATTTACTTACCGTACATTCATCCATTTGCAGGGATACTGTTGTGACTGTTCTGTTCACAGATTTAAGGTGCTTTGAGTTTTTTTAATCAAACATATTTTGCCTTCAATAATTAGTTTCTTTAATTTTAAATCGTAGTTTTTAATAAAGAAAATGTCTGATTTTTACAGGTTTTTAAAAAAACATTTTACAAAAAAATAATGACATGTTCATTATTTTTAACTTTCATTAATTAGAATACTGCAATAGTGATAAGCTTTTATAGTAGATATTTTATATTGTTGACAATAACTTTATTATTTCATTGATTCATTGTTGAAGATTATTAAGACACTGTAATTGGAATTTGGTGCCTGGATAATATTTTAGCCAAAATATAATTAGGTTAATATTAAAGTTTGAACATTTGTTTGTTCTACATGGGGTTAAGACCATCTTATTGGGGCATCTTATTGGGGTTAAGACCATCTTATTGGGGCATCTTATTGGGGTTAAGACCATCTTATTGGGGTTAAGACCATCTTACTGGGGCATCTTATTGGGATTAAAACCATCTTATTGGGGAATCTTATTGGGGTTAAGACCATCTTATTGGGGCATCTTATTGGGGTTAAGACCATCTTATTGGGGCATCTTATTGGGGTTAAGACCATCTTATTGGGGCATTTAATTGGGGTTAAGACCATCTTATTGGGGCAACTTATTGGGGTTAAGACCATCTTATTGGGGTTAAAACCATCTTATTGGGGTTAAGACCATCTTATTGGGGCATCTTATTGGGGTTAAGACCATCTTATTGGGGCATCTTATTGGGGTTAAGACCATCTTATTGGGGTTAAGACCATCTTATTGGGGTTAAGACCATCTTATTGGGGCATCTTATTGGGGTTAAGACCATCTTATTGGGGCATCTTATTGGGGTTAAGACCATCTTATTGGGGTTAAGACCATCTTATTGGGGCATCTTATTGGGGTTAAGACCATCTTATTGGGGCATCTTATTGGGGTTAAGACCATCTTATTGGGGTTAAGACCATCTTAGTGGGGTTAAGACCATGGGAATTAGCTCAGTCAGTAGAGTGCTTACCAGAGGAGCTCAAGTCGTAGGAGCTCAAGTCATAGGAGCACAAGTCATAGTCTGAGTGAAGCTCCTTAGCAGACTCGTCAAGATTTTTCGCGTTCCAAATAGTGCCTCCGACTGGTACGTCGTAGATCGTAGGCTTTGATATTTGCGGGGGCAGGACATCTAGGATTGATCATCGTTGGTGGCCCATTGGCTATTTTTCATTCCAGCCAGTGCACCACCATTGGTATATTAAACACCCTGGTATGTGCTATCCTGTCTGTGGGGTGGTGCATATAAAAAAATCCCTTGCTACTAATGGAACAAATGTAGTGGGTTTGTTCTCTAAGACTATATGTCAGAATTACCAAATGTTTGACATCCAATAGCCAAAGATAAATAAATCTATGTGCTCTAGTGGTGTCATTAATCAAAACAACTTTACATTTGCTGTTATAAAGAATATGGGCCCACTGACAGGAATCGATCCTAGGCCGGCCATGAATCAGGCAAGCACTTTACTACTGGGCTATGTCCCTATTCGAATAACAGCAACGTCCTACTTTTACTTTGCAACTTCAGTTCCCATTCTGTAATGGGGCAGCCATTTCTCCAATGTACAGTAACTGTGGTTCTTGAAAATACTAGTTCCCACAAGTGTAATAACTATATAGTTCCCACATTTTAATGGCTGGAGATAATTTGACATGTTTCATATTGATCAAGCAGTATTGCACTGCCTGGTGGTACACAAAAGTTCTAGCGGGATACATGATTTCTGACTCCACTGCAGGTGTTCATATCACTGGATCAATGATTTTTCCTAAATGTTCAGTGCTAAACACTGCTGCCAAGTGTGCACCAATATAATTTCCTTCAAGTGCTTGGCAATTGATAGCTCCCTAAGGGCAGCTCATGGTTGAAGGGCTATCATTCCAACACTAACTATGGGCTCTTGGCCATTGATTTTTGTGCATTCTGATCACGGAATCTTTGTGTTATCTGTGTTAACAGTATGGCTATTGTCAACACTTGTTTGCTGAGAAGGGAATTACAAAAATATCATTTCAAGAAACGTGAGAAAGTCATATTTTTTTTCATCTTCGAACGTGATTTGGATGCCTGTCTTCTGCTTTTATTAAAATGTGTCATGTTTCCTCGTAATACATAAAGAACTAATTCCCACTAATCTTTCAACTCATTAAGAAAGAAAAAAATGTTTTGGTCAATTACTCATACACGTAGATATATTGATTTTAAGACCACTACTTTCTGTGATGGTTTAGGGTGTTTCTGTTTGGTGTCATAGACTGCAGGAATAAAATGCTATTAATAAGGTACAGACAACATAAAAGAAAGAATAGTTTAAAAACCCATAGCAACTGTGCATAAAAAAATATGAAAAAAAAATCTTAGTATTGTCCAATACATCAGTGACCATGGAAATATCTAAGAAACAGTTTGAAATGTTTCAGACTTGTTCTTAATATAAGAATTCAGTTAGGACCCATAAGAGTTCAGCTGCCTGTAACCCACAGCTCATAGTTTGTTGTGTTCAACGACACCACTAGAGCACATTGATTTATGAATTATCGGCTATTGAATGTCAAATATTTGGTAGTTTAAACATATAGTCTTAGAGAGGAAACCCATTACATTTGTCAATAGTAGCAAGCAATATTTTATATGCACTTTCCCACAGACAGGACAGCATTTACCATGGCCTTTGATATACCAGTCATGGTACACTGGTGAGGACAGGAAAAAACCTAATCAAAGAATGAGTCTGCTGAGGTGATTCAATCCTACTATGCAAAAACGTCAGCTAACCTAAATACCACCCATATAAGAATGAGGACTGAAAGGTCATGAATAATAATTGAAAGCCCTGATATTGTTGGTATGGGTTGGGTTGGGTTGGGTTGGGTTGGGTTCTTTATTCATTTGGGTTTTTTGGTTAGTGGTGGGTTGTTTTTTTTGCATTTCAATTTGAAAATAGTACTGATATGTTAAGCTACATGTATATATCGTGATCAGTTACATTTTAATTGTGGTGGTGTTTATGGCATTTGCATTTAACTTAAAAATGGTATCTGATGCCATATAACCGTAAATAAAATGTGTTGAGTGTGTCGCTAAATAAAATATTTCCTTCATTTCCTTAAACATGGTACAGGTATGTTAAGCTATGTACATGATCACAGGGATTTAGCTAAGTTGAGAACTCGCCTGAGGTGCTTGTGTCGCAAGATCGAACCACCTTGGTGGATCCATTCAACTGATTGGGTTTCTTCTCATTCCAACCAGTGCACCACGACTGGACAAAGGCCATGGTATGTGCTTTCCTGTCTGTTGGAAAATGCATATAAAAGATCCCTTGTTGCTTTAGGAAAAATGTAGCAGGTTTCCTCTGTTGACTATGAGTCAGAATTACCAAATGTTTGACATACATCAGCTGATGATTAATTAATCAATGTGCTCTAGTGGTGTTAATGAACAAAACAAACTTTAGGTACATGTGTGGTGATCAGTTATGTTTCTATTATTGTTGTTGTGCTGTTTATAGGAGACTGCATGCAGCGACAGCAGCTATAATAATGGTAGGCTAAGAACTGAAACTAGTGTACTAGGTCAGAAGCACAGTCTGAACATCTGTAGTTATTCTCTTAATTACTGCAGTGTTCTTGCACAAAACCTACATGTTAAGACATGTTACTTTAGCAAACTAACTTTGTTATTTCCTAAACTAATCTGTTAATGGAACGTCTTACATTGGTTGCCAGCATAATTACTATTTCTGTCTCCTTTTGATCCCATTTCCTGTTGTGTAGTTTACTGACACATATTGCTACAAGATGGTCTTTCAATTTCAAAAACAATTATTTCAAATTGTTACAATGATGACCTTGTAGTTCCGTAATGATTGCATGGGGAATTTACTCTTGTCTTTTAATTGGATCAGGTTTTGTTTTGGCTAGCTTGCTTGCAGTATATAATGTACATCTATAAAGAAAGTCTATTTTGTTTAATGACACCATTAGAGCACGCCCCTGCACATGCTGTAACCTCACCGTGGTGCAGGGGTGTAACATTTTCTTTGAGAATGGCCAATACAGCACAATTGAAATTTTGAGTAAAAGTCAGTATCTATCTGTGATGTTTGTATTTTTGCACAGTTCTTTATACTGTTTTTATTTAAATCTTGAATTTTTATATTGATGTTGATCATCACTTTATTTGTTTGCATTACCATAGTTTGACATCCAATAACCGATGTATTCGTGCTGGGGTGTCATTAAACATTCATTCATTCATTCATTCGTTCGTTCGTCCGTCCATTCATTCATTCATTCATTCGTTCGTTCGTTCGTTCGTTCGTTCGTTCGTTCGTTCGTCCATTCATTCATTCATTCATTCATTCATTCATTCATTCCATTAGAGCACGGGGCGGGACATAGCCCAGTGGCTCAGCATTCGCTCGATGCGCGGTTGGTCTGGGATCGATCCCCATCGGTGGGCCCATTGGGCTATTTCTCGTTTCCAGCCAGTGCACCACGACTGGTATATCAAAGGCCGTGGTATGTACTACCCTGCCTGTGGGATGGTGCATATAAAAGATCCCTTGCTGCTAATCGGAAAGAGTAGCCCATGAAGTGGCGACAGCGGGTTTCCTCTCTCAATATCTGTGTGGTCCTTAACCATATGTCTGACGCCATAAACCGTAAATAAAATGTGTTGAGTGCATCGTTAAATAAAACATGTCTTTCTTTCTATTAGAGCACATTGATTATTAATCAACGGATATTGCATGTCAAACATTTGATAATTCTGACATAGTCTTAGATAGAAAACCCACCTCACTTTTCCATTAGTAGCAAAAATGTTTTTTTTTATATATATGTACCATCCCACAGACATATACCAGCCATGATGCACTGACTAAAATGAGAAATAGCACAATGGGCCCATCAATGCATAAAGAATGATTTTTAAAAAAATATTCAATTACCATAAACGTTAAATATTTGATTAATTTCCAGCCACAATGTTTTCTCCGATATTTGGCACCTGTTTAAAGCAGCTAGTTTTAAGAAACCTTGATAAACAAACAGCTTGTGCAGTATCAAATGATTGTAGTTGTGATATTTGAAACTTCATTTTAAACATGTTTTTTAAATGCGACATGGTGGTCTATTCCCGTAGATGAGAGAATAGTCAAACATGATGAAACTATGCTTTGTATTAAGTACAGTGAAATAATTACTATCTAAAATACTTAACATATATTTATAAATAAATATTAAAAGTGAAAAATTACCATGTATACTTGTCCAAAGACTAACATTTTTATAAAAATAAAATATATATTAATGGCTACCTATAATGACAAATGCAATTTTCAGGCTATCTTTATCTGATTTGAACCATTTAACTTTGAAGTCAACAACTGGGTGGTTTTTATTTTTTAAATATTAATTGCCATGATTGCACCATTCCAGTTGCCCACATTAAAAAACGAAGTTTGAAGATCAAAAAAGAAGAAAAAAAGCCATAGATAAAGATCCTGTTGTAGATGACAGTAGATTGACAGGAAATTGTCTTTGGTATTTTATATGCTAATGCAACAGTCTTGAAGACATCCCTTGCAAAACCCTCAAGGATGTTGATTTTCCTTCAATTGGCCACTTGTTTGAGTCGTCCCACAGAAAAAACTATGCAGATTATCCATCATCTCTGCAAGTTTTTTCTTCATGTTTGTCTGTGGTCCTCAGTCAAGGGTAACGTGAAGAACTGTGAAAATTGACTGTAAAAGCAGAGATCAGCAGAACCACTGTCATGATTCACAATGCAAACATCTCCGCAGGAGCCTGATTGCACGATGTTTGCTTTCCTTAAAAACATACTCGTGTCAGCAGAATTGGAATATTTGACCAGAATTAAATGAGCAAGCATAAGGCGGATGTTGATTTAAGTTCAAAATTACTTAATTTCCAGTATGAACATGTTGAAGAACATTTAGGAATTGTTAAGGTCTTAAAAGGCTATAATTTCAGTATTTACAGGGAAATAAAACATGCTCCCAAATCACAAAAATTAGTACAAAATTGGCTAGTTATCATTCATTTATTTTTTAGAAAACAAATTAGGACCTGGTAATAAAATTAAGTTATTTGCAATTTGTATGTTTAACAAATTAAGATCTGCCTGTAATGTAATTTTATTTTATACAAAAAATTACATACTCAGTTCCTGTTCAGGTTTTGTAATAAAGATAGTTAGTCATCTAACATAAACAAGGTTTCCAAATAACATGATAAAAAAAGTATTGTTATCTAGAATGTTGGTAAGCTAACATAAGAATGCCAGCCAGCATAAGAATCCCAGTCAGCTAACATAAAAATCCCAGTCAGCTAACATAAGAATCTCAGCCAACTAACATAAGAATCCCGTCAGCTAACATAAGATTTTTTTCAGTTACCACTAGAATCCTGGTCAGTTAACATAAGAATCCTAGTTGATTGAGTAACATAAGAATCACAGGTAGCTGACATAAGAATCCCAGCACACTATCATAAGAATTCCAGTCTGTTTACATAAGAATCCCAGCCAACTAATTTAGGAATCCCAATTAGCTAACATCAGAATCCCATTCAGGTAACATAAAAATCTCAGCCAGCTATAATAAGATACTTATCAGTCCAACAAGACATGGACCTTAGTGATTCTGACAGAATATGGATCCCAATCACCTTTATGGAATTCAAGTGATTCTTACAGAACATTCACATTACAGTACATGCTAGTCTGTATACTAATCACACTCACTCTGTCTTAAATTGCACTGAATGCAATCTTCTGGTACACCCTTAAGAAAAAGAAATAAAAAGGTTATTTATTGATATTATTTAGTGAGCATAATTTATGTTATGCAGGTTTTAATCTGTCACTCACCAAATTGCCAAATGCTTATTAAAGTTGAATTTGGCAAATATTTTTTATTACTAATTCGCCGAAAAGCTCATTAAAAAATTATTTGTCGTTCATAGATGTACCACCATTATTGTTGTTTGACAAAGTCAAACATTAATTTGGCGACAGATTTTCTGAGCAAATTCGCGAAATTGCTAATATTTTATGGGCTTCAGCCTAAACCCTGGTTATGTTTGACTTCCTGTTTAATGTATGAGAGAAGCTGAAGTTATATATGCTACTCCTGATTAGTTGCATGAAACTGGTCTTTTTAGTGTATAGTGGTTAAGCCATCAGACGTAAAACTGGTAGGTACAGTGTTTATATCCCATTATTGGCTTCTACCAAGAGTGGATTTTAATGGATAATGGAGATGTGTAAGTCCACTACATCAACTTCTTTTTCACTAACCACACACGACAAACTTTTAAACAATTAATGGTCCTGAATAGATATTCCAGATAGCCCATGACACCATGCTTGAACCTTAATTGGTTACAAGCACGAAAATCAAATTGAAGTTAAATGTTGCATGTATGACAGTTAACACAAAACCTTTGGAGATATTTGATATACTGGTTGTGGAGCTGTGACTGCAATGGGAAACTTAAAGATCGTGAATGACCCTTTCAGAAATGTGACTGCAATGGAAAACATAAAGATCGTGAATGACCCTTTCAGAAATGTGACTGCAATGGGAAACTTAAGGATCATGAATGACCCTTTCAGAAATGTGACTGCAATGGGAAACTTAAGGATCATGAATGACCCTTTCAGAAATGTAACTGCAATGGGAAACTTAAAGAACATGAATGACCCTTTCAGAAATGTAACTGCAATGGAAAACATAAAGATCGTCAATGACCCTTTCAGAAATGTGACTGCAATGGGAAACTTAAAGAACGTGAATGATCCATAACTGGTTTCAGAAATGTTTGACTGCTGTGGGAAGCGCAAATAAAGATCCCTTGTGAATGACCCTTTCAGAAATGCCTGACTGCAATGGGAAACTCTAAAGAACGTGAATGACCCTTCCAATAGCCGATGATAAGATTAAAAATGTGACTGCAATGGGAAACTTAAAGAACGTGAATGACCCTTTCAGAAATGTGACTGCAATGGGAAACATAAAGATCGTGAATGACACTTTCAGAAATGTGGTCTTCACAAGAACAAACCAATTCATCAGTGTTTCAAAGTGGACAGATCTAGATTAAGAATAAACAAAAGGCTGAATTGTGATCAGTGAACTTCTGTGGTGTGTACTACTTCGAATCCAGCCATATTTGTGATTCTTGTATTTGTGATTGCCGTATTTGTAATTCTTGTACCAGGTTCCTGTGGTCGGATCAGTTCACAGAGGCTATTCATTATCGATAGGTACTGCAACTTGTCGTGTCTTTCTCAAGTACGGCTGGTCAGTGATCTTCAGTAGCAAATTTGACCAGCTTTGATTTGGACAAATTGAATCTTCCTCAAGTCGGCAAACATCTCCATGGCCAAACAATTGAGCAGTTCTGTTTCTCCTCACGCATACTTGGGCACATGACACTTTCAAAGAACATCTCATGCCTATGGATTTCAAATAAGAAATGGGAAGCCTGGTCTATTAGCATATCTGTTGTCTTACTGTTGATTCCTAGTTGGCAGAAATTGATAACCAATGGATTGTTAAGCCACACACAGCTAAAATTGCACTTTGGGACAGGCATTGTGTATGTCTGTTACTAAATGTGTCTATGCTTGTACCAAAAATAGTCTGAAGTGAGTTCTGTTCTATAATTCCTTGTCTCAAGTATTCCAGGGAGGTTTCTGTAAAACATGATTTACAAAATACAGCCCACCAATTTAATGAGCCTGTTTATAAAGTACTTGATCCTTTGTGTGACGGTGTAATGAGACCAAAATATATGAGGTTTGTAAGATGCTCCGTTTTTTTCCTCTAATGGCTGTTCTAAAATTGATCACATGTGGGTGGGGGTTTATGGTTTGGAGGCAAGAGGAACCATAACTATTATAGGAAGGAAGTAAATGTTTTATTTAACGACGCACTCAACACATTTTATTTATGGTTATATGGTGTCAGATATATGGTTAAGGACCACACAGATATTAAGAGAGGAAACCCGCTGTCACCACTTCATGGGCTACTCTTTTCGATTAGCAACAAGGGATTGTTTATATGCACCATCTCACAGACAGGATAGGACATACCACAGCCTTTGTTACACCAGTTGTGGTGTACTGGCTGGAACGAGAAATAGCCCAATGGGTCCACTGACGAGGAGAGTAACGAACATTAAGGTTCAGAAGAAATACAAGTTAATATACCATTTAATATTTCACTAAACCTATTCTAATTACAAATAACAATAACGTTGAATTGCATTTGTTATAGTGTGCAGTATATTTGATGCCTGAATGTAAATGGTTCAAATAGAGAATACAGTAAAACTTGTCTAAACCGGATGCTGAATAAACCAGAATCCTGTCAAAACTGGCCACGTTTCTGGTCCCAAATTGTTTAATTTTTAAAACGCGACCCTTTAAACACCGAATCCTGTCTAAATTGGATAAATATTAGAGTCCCAGCATGATCTAATTTAGACAGGTTTCACTGTACTACATGAGTGGCTGTTACAATGTAGATTCATATATCTTGTTTTAAAACATATCCAACAAGTGTAAGTGAGATGGATACGCTTTTAAATGTGTTGTAAGATAAATGATATTTAATGGACAAGAATGTAGTATTCTATTTCTTATATATCCTCAAAAACCAGATTTAAAACAAATTTAAACATCTTTTCCAAGTAAAACTTATTTACTGCACTTTTGCATCACAAAGTAATCCATTTCAAGTTAAATTTTACATCACAAAGCTATCAATTTCTGTCGTGCTTGTATGATTGGATGGTATGGCTGTGGCGACTGGGTCATCACCTAGGGGCAACTAGTTAATAATACATGTATGTGTGTTACTGGAGTGTGTTATCCTAAATAACAAACTACATGTATGTTCTTACTAACGGGTGTGTAATAAATAACATTTTCATTTGTGGGCAATGGGTGTGCTAAACAATTGTTACCTCTGTAACCTAAATGAAATTTATCCAGGGCTTGCTAAAACGAAACAATTGTGAACATTGTACAACACCTGGGTGGCATTATCAAGGTTAGGATTTGTTTGTTTGAGCATGTTTCAGCTACTTAAATAAATGCATTTAGAAGTTAATTACAGTTGTTAAAACAATTCTAGTTTAGTATTACTGTAACAATAATCGTTTGGTGGTAACATATTATAGCTAACATGACATAATGTGTTAAAAAAAATAGTTCCCTATCACATGTTTAGCACTATCAATATGTGAGGTCACAGATTTAATTATTGTTACTTCATGTTTATTTAGTTAAATTTAGTTAACATGTTTTTGGTGTAGATGATAGGTAAACATATTCTTGTAAGAACATAAGCATCCATTAAAGTTTGTGCATTCAGCTAGGATTTGTAAGAGTTGAAGTTTGTTTTGTTTAATGACACCACTAGAGCACATTGATTTATTAATCATCAGCTGTTGGATGTCAAACATTAGAGAGAAAACCCGCTACATTTTTTCCATTAGCAGCAAGGAAAAAATCTGTGGGTTTTTTATTTTAATTTAACCATATTTAAGGGAAAATATTAAAAATATCAACTGGCGTTTAATTAATTTTGTTGGGTATATGTATAATACAACATTTTAAACCGGCCTCGGCTGGTAGGTACTGGGTTCGGATCCCAGTCGAGGCATGGGATTTTTAATCGAGATACCGACTCCAAACCCTGAGTGAGTGCTCCGCAAGGCTTAATGGGTAGGTGTAAACCACTTGCACCGACCAGTGATCCATAACTGGTTCAACAAAGGCCATGGTTTGTGCTATCCTGCCTGTGGGAAGCGCAAATAAAAGATCCCTTGCTGCCTGTCGTAAAAAGAGTAGCCTATGTGGCGACAGCGGGTTTCCTCTAAAAAACAGTGTCAGAATGACCATATGTTTGACGTCCAATAGCCGATGATAAGATAAAAAAATCAATGTGCTCTAGCGGCGTCGTTAAATAAAACAAACTTTACTTTACAACATTTTATTTATCTACTTCTGCAAACGACAAATGGACATACTACCTGAGAACATCATACATTTTAAAGCCATGGTAAATAAATGAACACGGGATCGTCGGTTTGCTGATACAAGATACGGCTTCTGTTTGAACGAGTTATTATTAAATATTGAAAAATGTCTCTTTTATGTACCAGTGTCAGTCTATTTAGTAATGGACTCTTCACGTGCTGCCTTCTAGACAGCCCTGTAGTCAGCACTATCTAATGACCATTAAGACTTACATTGCAGGGAAACCGAATCCCTCGAGTTGTTAAATTAATGAGCAACATTTTATGGGTTACAGAGTAATACTGCTCTGAAAAATACAAATTGAAGGACTGGCTTTTCTGTGTTTTATCTGGAAAAAATAATTGCACCAATGTGACAATTATCTCAAGAGGAATAAATTGTTTTCGTGTCCATCGAGAAATAATGATGCTTCTAGAAAACGGTATTTATTTCCACACAGTCGTGGCACGACAAGCGTGGATCAGGGTCTGTGATGATCACATGCAAGGTGTGCATATGTCTTCCATACAGGATGCCCAAATCCGGATTTAGCTTAGTTGGGGTCCTGACAATCTGTCATTGTCAGCAGATCCATTTGTTTCTCATTCTGACCAGTGTTTCATGAAAGACATAACATAGAAGTTATAATATATCTGATGAATTAAGTGCATATAAGACCAGGCCTGGTGCTTATAAAACTTTTAGAGTCTACACTCGAAACTCTAATAGCGTCTGAGACATTAACGTCATGGCAACACTATACAAATTGCATGTGACGTCATTTCAGATCGAGTCTGGACTCAAGTTTTATAAACATGGGCACTGAGCCCTTGCATGTAAAACTTCAGTCTTGACTGAAATCTCTAATGATGCCACACGCTTACAGTTTGTATGGCATTGCCATGACATTAAGACTATATGTCAAAATTACCAAATGTTTGACATCCAACAGCCGATGATTAATAAATCAATGTGCTCTAGTGGTGTCGTTAAACAAAATAACGTTTTTTGCCATGACATTAAAGTTACTGACTCTATTAGAGTCACAAATCTGACTTGTTACAGCTTTCAAGAATTGTTATTCATAATTGCAGAGGATATCTTTAAAAATTGGCTTTTAACAACAACAATTTTTTATATTATGGAGCAGAATTGTAATACTTTTGATCATAAAAGATTCATTGGGTACAGTAAACAAAAAGGTAAATGATCCTAGAATCAAATACATAATTATCTACATTACACTTTGACAAACTTAATTCAAATAAAATTTTAATTATTGAAATGGAAATTTATGAAACGTTTTATGATCTGTTTTGTTCTTGATATTACTTAACACCTGACCAAATGACACAATAAAACCACCACAGTGAAATCTTTTTTCCGTTCTGTTATACTTAGTATGACTGACAGATTGAGACTGAGAGACAGAGATATATGTACACAGAGATTAGGATAGGTAGACAGACATACATATCGACACAGAGACACATGGAATTCATTTTAGTAAATAGTTTTGCAACATGCATAACTATACGAATTAAAAACAAATAAAAATTCCAACTCAACAACATATTCAGATTCATTCAGAAAATTATTTGTTGACATATATTACGTGTCATATATGATACATCCTATCCACCCTACTCCCTCCCCCCTTCCCCTCCCCTCTTACCTGGCTCAAAAGCTGTAACTGGATTGAAATCTTAAACTGTTTATGTAAGCGATCAGCAGGTGCCAGTTTGGGTAAGAAGCTTGATTAGTCAGAGTATCCCTTGACAAATTCTCCAGTCATCACCTCAGCATCCACTGCCGCCCTGGCTGTGATGTGTCAGATTACTACAGTGACAGCGGAGGATATTCCGCTCTTTTTCTAGATTACTTTTCAGACAGAGACAGATGCGGAGCAGTGTTCCACAGGTGCCTCTCATTCCGCTGACAGCATACTGCATGGGATCTGTACATTGTTGAGCAGTTTGGCCTGTTTCCACTTAAAGAATTGATTCCGATTGTACAGAGAAGTGCTGTGGTAGTGACATTTCGCTACACAATATAGGCTGTGCTGACTTCTCAGTGACTGTGTCCAGTGCCCGTCGTCTCGGCTTGCTTATTTGATGTCACACAAATTGGTGACTGTCTTTGAGATGAAATAGTTCTTTAGGACTCATTTCTGTGAAGGGCGAGACGTAGCCCAGTGGTAAAGAACTCGCTTGATGCATGGTCGGTTTGGGATCAATCCCCATCAGTGGGCCCATTGGGCTATTTCTCACTCTAGCCAGTGCACCACGACTGGTACACGAAAGGCTGTGGTATGTGCTATCCTGTCTATGGGATGGTGCATATAAAAGATCCCTTGCTGCTAATCGAAAAGAGTAGCCTATGAAGTGGCAACAGCAGGTTTTCTCTCTTAATATCTGTGTGGTCCGTAACCATATGTCTGACGCCATATAACCATAAATACAATGTGTTGAGTGCGTTATTAAATAAAACATTTCTTTCTTTCATTTCTGTGATTGATATACACTGGAGATTTGCTTGCCACTTTTGAGTCATTATAATGCCAAACCACATTTTACTGAGTTGTTTCTAACTAACATAAATGCCATGTGTTTCCTTTTCTTTTTTTTTTTACAACTTTCAAGGACAGTTGTGGTGTTTTTGTTGTTGTTTTCCATTTTAATGATTGTTTAGAATAACTACATTATTATTGTCATTATAAATGGCAATTTTAGGGGAGATGTAGATTCCCATTAATTCCAAATCAAATTTTTGGTAATACAAATATATTTCAAATTATTAAAAAAAAAAACATACTAAAAAATGTCTTTGGAAACAACAACCCATATACTTGATTTTTAGAACTGCAAAATATTCCTGTAGATTCAACTGAACCCCTTTGAAAATTGTGGATCTGTCCCTGCAGTCTGTCTGCCTTTTGACAATGTTATTAGTCTGATTCAACTGAATATAGCTTTAATTCTGTTTAGCTAGTCATCAACTGTCCAGAAAAAATGATCCTTATTGATTTTTGGCCTCCAAATGTTAAAGATCAGCAAACCGATGAGGAATTATTGAAAGGTGAGACCCAAGACAGCTAATTTTGAAAGAGTATATCAATGTTGGGTAACACCAAAATATAGGGCAGTTCATAACAACAATAACACAGTTTATACCAGTGTATTGTCCAAATCTGTTGAATAACAGAATGTGCCAATTTAGACAATCTTTTATCATTGCAAAGTGACATACATGTTGCTTTTCCAGTGTCATTAAACCTTTTAGGTTTACTTGCATGTTTCATAACACCAGTAATGCAGTTTATAACAGTGTTTATTGTCCAAGCACAATCTGTGGAATAAGAGAATGTGCCATTTTAAACGGGTCTTTTATTATTGCAAGGTGACAAATATTTTTATTCTAATGTCATTAAACCTTTTAGGTTTACTTTTTTTTATTTTTTTTATTATACACCAATAGCCGATGGGTATTTTTGTGAACGGGTGTTATTAAATGTTAATTCTTCATTTTTAAATTTACCATAAATCATCGAAACCTGAAGAGTGGTCTGTTTTAAATTGTTTGTTTTATTTACTTGGGATCTGTTTTGTTTTCTAAAAGTACTTCAGGCAACTTCAATATGACCAATCTATGCTATTTTCATCATGGTATTGCCAATACTGGTAGTATATTAGTGTTATTTATTGAATTGTATTATACATTCGATATTAATGAACATAGCAGAGTAGATTGTGGTTCAGTATAAAAATATTACATTATTATTATTATTTTTTATTTTTTTATTTTTTTTAAGCAACTGGTAGAATGATGAGCTTGGCTAGTTACTAATCTTATTTTAAGATATTGCTAGCCTAGCCAATTATGAATTCAAGATGAATAGTTATTGTGTTTTGTTTTTAAAATTTTATATACATGAGTAAAGTATCATCTCCACTATGACACATATGAACATATGAACATAAGTTAGGAAATAACTGGTTTCAGATTTAAAAAGCATATATATTTGTAATGGCACAAGTCATGATACAGTGTTGTTTTTAACCTAATTAGTAAGTATGAAAAACAATGAACATTAATTTAAGAATTTTGTCTTAACAACAAAAACATTAACTATAAAAATATGTAACGTAAGTTTTGTTTATTTAAAGAAGACATTTTTTTGTTAAATGAAAAATATTGTGTATTTAAAGAAAACGATTTTGATCATCATTAATTTGTGAGTCGGATGTTTCCACAATGGAGGTGACCAGTTGTCTGTAGGTTTGTTTGTTAAATCGATTCCAGAACAGACTTCTACATTAAAAGATCACTTCTGTAAATCTTATTCAACATTTCTTTCCTGAACAAAGTAAGAAAACACTTGATGAATAGGCTTAGCCCCACGATTACATGTGCAAACAGGAGACTTAGTGTCGGAGTTTCTCCCAGATAACAAAGTGCTTGCACATTATTAATCCCAAATGACATTTTCCTTGAAAATGGATTGCAGTTTTGGAACTGAAGATTGCAATAAGCTGTGAATATATGCAATATTTCATCACAACGAACCAGGATCTAAGGCTATGTGTCTTTTTTTTTATGTCTCAGTTTTAATATCATTGGATAAAACCAATTTTCTGCTGCTCATTTGGATTTAGATGTAACGTTGGTGAATTGATCATAATTGTAAGTTACAATGACTTGCTTGGAAAAATATTGAAAAGCTAAAATGAATCTGTTTTCTTTCCAAGATTCCATTAAAAAAGTATTAATGTCATTCTCTTCTTGTTGAAAATACTTTTTTTTTTCTCTTTTAAAAAAACATTAATTGGCCATATTATAGCAATAAGTTTTTTTAAATACAGTTTTATAAATATACATTAATTCATATCTTTAATAATCAAAAGCTTGTTTCAGTTTCCAGTTACAGAACTGATCCTGATTACTTGGACCTCATAGAGAAAAGGGGCAGGATTTAGCTGTTGGTTGAGTGCTCACTTGAGGTGCTCAGTTTGCTCTAGTGTTGTTATTAAACAAAACTATCAAAAAAAAATCATAGAGGTGTAAATGTTTAGTCACAGCACTTTGGTTTTATTAGGACTGTTTGCTGTCAAATAAATTTTTATTGTGGAGAGACAGACAGACAGACAGACAGAGAGACAGACATAAAAGGAGAGAAAACCCTTCTGCAATCACACAGGCTACTCGGACTCCTACAAAAAAGCAGCAAGGCATCTTTTAATTGCCTTTTTCCTACACAGGACACTACATCCCATAACCTTTGGTATACCAATTTTGGTGTACTGGATGGGATTATGTGCTTATTCTTTCTCTCTTGTCCGGCCATCTATTCACCCAAATATTGGTACATTGATTAAGTTGATTCACCATTCGTCACAACATATTGTGAAATTAAAAAAAATGTGAAAGGAATTAATTGTTAAATGTCTGTTTTTAAATATAAATTTTGTTTCATATCAGCAGCATCATTGTGCATCCGAAGAAAGGGTTGTGTATTGATTTTCACCTCGAACAAAATCAAGAACAAAATCATGGCAAAGCCGACTTTTTGGCTTACTGATAGCCTATTTATCTAATTGATTGGACACTTGTGTGCTCTTCACAAAGAACATACCGGTACTCCAAAGAAATGATGTTTGATTGAACAGGTTTTGTGGTTTTTTACTCTCTCACTGAAGACATACGGCACCATCTCTGGTGACCTGGATGCTGCAATTTCATGATTACCTTTCATCTGTGCATGTTCCACAATAGCAATTGCTTTATCGCGGGACTTGTCCAAGTATAATTGTATAAAATAAGTTTGCTGATGGGGATTCCTCATTGTTATATGCAACAGTAATATTGTTCACTTGCATTCAGTCAAAATTGTTTTGGGCAAAATGTTTTTCACTCATTTTCTGTTTTGTCATTTCCATTTCCTTTTAAACGGATTGAAGAAAACCAGCCATAGAGTTTTGTTGCCAAATTATAGGCTCTGTCATACATCACCCATTACACCATTAAAAGAAGAAGGAAAAAACCCACTGTTTTTCATCTACGTAGAAAATTACTCTCATTATGCTTTGTATAAATACTTGAGTTATAAGTAACTTGTGAATAAAACACTAGACTAGAAACCTGATACACTGCCGAAAACAAAGGTTGCAACAGGGAGATCCAGTTAGGTCCATCCATTATGACAGAATGCAGTTTATCACAATTTTTTTTAAAATTAATTAATATGTGGCTCAATGGCTAGGACTCTTGTCTGAACATACATGTATGGGTAATTAAAAAAAAAACCCTTTCTTGCTGTTCTAAAGGAACTTTGTCTCAATGGCATAGTCATTAAGCCATCATAAAAAAGAAAAAACATTGTTTTGTATAACAACACCACTAGAGCACAATGTCTGATTAAATGTCAGCTATTGGATGTCAAATATTTGGTAATTTTGACATATAGTCTTAGAGAAGAAACCTGCTACATTTTTTCATTAGTAGCAAGGTGTCTTATATGCACCACCCACAGACAGAATAGCACATACCATGGCCTTTGATATACCAAACGTGGTGCACTGACTAGAATGAGAAATAGTCAATTGGACCTACCGACGAGTATCGATCCCAGACAGAGCATGCATCAGGTTAGCACTTTACCACTACTACATTCTGTCCCCCATATCTAAATGTTTAAAATTTGTTTTGTTTAACGACACCACTAGAGCACATTGGTAATTTTGACATATAGTCTTAGAAAGGAAACCCACTACTTTTTTCCGTTAATAGCAAGCGATCTTTTATACACACCATCCCACAGACAGGATAGCACATACCATGGCCTTTTTATATACCAGTTGTGGTGCTGGAACCGGCTGGAATGAGAAATAGCCCAATGGGTCCACCGACAGGGATCGATTCCAGACTGACCCTGCATCAAGCAAGCACTTTACAACTGGGCTACATCCCACCCACCCCCATATCTAATTTAAGTCTGGTAGACAGATGTTTGCATTCCAGTACCGGCTCCCACCCACCCCCATATCTAATTTAAGTCTGGTAGACAGATGTTTGCATTCCAGTACCGGCTCCCACCCAGAGACAGTTTTAGTGGCTCAGTGGGGAGGTACCGGCCTCGGTGGCATCGTGGTTAGGCCATCGGTCTACAGGCTGCTAGGTACTGGGTTCGGATCCCAGTCGAGGCATGGGATTTTTAATCCAGATACCGATTCCAAACCCTGAATGAGTGCGCCGCAAGGCTCAATGGGTAGGTGTAAAACCACTTGCACCGACCAGTGATCCATAACTGGTTCAACAAAGGACATGGTTTGTGCTATCCTGCCTGTGGGAAGCGCAAATAAAAGATCCCTTGCTGCTAATCGGAAAGAGTAGCCCATGAAGTGGCGACAGTGGGTTTCCTCTCAAAACCTGTGTGGTCTTTAACCATATGTCTGACGCCATATAACCATAAATAAAATGTGTTGAGTGTGTCATTAAATAAAACTTTTCTTTCTTTCTTTCAGTGGGGAGGTGTAAGATCATTACACTGACTTCTCTTACTAACAACTAACAATAACTTGCGAGTTACAAGGTATTACGGATTATCTGTCCCGAGTGAAATTAATGTTGTCAGAGCTTTAGCTCGTGACTGACAAATTTTAATTTCATGAGGGACAGATAATCCGTAATTCTGAGTATCGAGTGGGTCATTGTATTTATTACCCATAGTGTAAATAGTTTAGAAACTTAAACTTTAAACTTCTTACATGACACAAACTATATAATATACAAGATGTGAAAGTCCGAAGAAACTGATCACGTCACAAAATAAAAGCAACAAGAGACTTGACAGTAAACTGATGACGTCACCAAACTAATGTCATGACGTCAACGGGAAAAGATAGTTTCCATCTTTCCCTAGAGAAAGATAGAAAATATATTCACCCGCATCTCACTGCCCATATAGGTAATAAAGTCCAGTAACTGAGGTGTGTGCCCACTGTAATATGCTTGAACCTTATTTAGGTTAGCATAAATTAATGTTCATAACAATCAGCCTGATTACATGGTTCAAGCATGTTACTTCCGTAACAATCTAAGACAAGTGTTAAAAACAATTTATCTTATATTAGATGTGCTGATTTGTCATTAAATAACATCATTTCCCTTCCTTTCCAAAGACAATTCAAATCATGTCAGAGATACCAACTAACTAGAATATTCTGTTGGAAAGAAAAATAATTAAATTTGAAGCTCCGTAAAAGTATCATGTAATTACTTGTACATCAGAAAGTCCAGGTGGGGTAATTAAAAAAAAAAACCCACCAGAAAAGAATTCATCCTTTGTCTTTTGGAAGACTGTGTTGTAATCATGTGCAGAGAAACCAATTAATACAGTACATCATCAATACAGCACGCCCAGTGGGAAAACATGTTTTTCATCCGAACAAGAAATGACTGCTGAGTGTTGCCGCAGAATTTCCTCGCAAAGCCACTCATATTACCTGTCTTTACGACCAAATCAATATGCTGTCGATAGTACAAGACCAGCCACTGCTATCACAGCAAATATATTTCATTAAACTGGATTTACTTTGCTTCATTTACATTATTAAACGTGTGAACTTCTCAAACATGTCAAATTAAATGCTTTAGGAAAACACAAATGTAATTACATGCTTGAAATGATCCACTTTAATTCGGGAAATCGGTGCTTGTTCAACATCATTGTCTCTGAGAAGAATTGATTTCCTACACAAAAGTAATTGAGTGACTGTTCAGTTTTTTCTTAAACTGCTCATGTGTAGGTGTAAATTAAATGTATGATAATGTCAGGCCATCCCTCAAGAAGTTACGTCTGCGGTTAAAAGATCTGCAATGTTAATGGTGAGCTATTCTCCTTTCTTTTCTTTTTCTTTTAACAGTTTTTACTAAATTCATTTTAAAACAAAATTAAAACACACCAAGAAAAGAAAAGCCAGGTAATTTTTCATGAAACTTATTAGATCACAACAAACAATGTTCTTTAGTGGTTAGTCTTAAGTGTATTTTTTCAGTTATTTTGCAAAACAGTCACTGTTAAAATATGAAACCAACTGGTAACAGAAAGAAGCTTGATTTCTAATAATTGCTTTCTAAAAGTTACGTTCCAGCCAGTACTCCACAAATGTATCAAAGGCCATGGTACATACTATCCTGTCTATTGGATGCTGTATTTAAAAGATCCCTTCCCTACTAATCAGAGTAGCTCATTGTGTGGTGGCCGCAAGTTTCTTGTCTTATTAATTATCTGTGTGGTCCTTATCCATGTGTCTGATGCCATATAACTATAATTAAAATGTGTTGAGTGCATCGTTAAATAGAAATTTCCTTCTTTCCTTCTAAAAATTGTTATTAAAAGTCATACTGTGTGAATGAACTTTAAAAACTTATACCAAGCAGTAAGTCTTGTAACTTTAAATAATCCACTTTGTGTTGTTTATCAATATTATTTTGTGAAGTTCCACGAAAAAGAAAATGTCCCATAAATGCACATTTGTTTTTTAAACATCACTTATTCATGATCAAACAGCTTATGTAATGGATTTGGAACAACAAGACAGTTATCAGTACATGATGTGTAAATCCATACAATGGAAAAGCTCATTATGTGGCACGAAGTCCTGTAAATATTCATAGAATATGTCGACTTTTGCACCTGTGTGCATGATGCAACATGTTTCCACCAAGAAATCAATGTTGACATGGCACTGCTAACCAATGTCTTGATGATTACCACAGCAGCTCAAAAACCAATCAGCTTTCAGCCAAGAGAATTCTGCTTGTTTGCTGGCTTATTAATGTTTTAATTAATTAACAGATGGTGAATACCTCCTGCTTATTAGATAGTGTATAATGTTCTTGGCTAATACAGCCTTTTTTTGGTTAAATTACACATTGATTTTTAACTTCTTAAATTATTAATTTTTGCAAATCCTATGTGTTTGTGGACATCTGGTGTTTATAGTAGCTAAAAGTACATTTTAGATGAAACAGAAAAGGTACTTAGCACATTTGTACGTACACATGTACATCCAGACTTGCATACATACATAATAGAGACAGGTAAAAGTTTGTTTTCTTTAACGACACCACTAGAGCACATTGGTTTATTAAAATTAATCATCGGTTGTTTGACATATAGTTTTAGAGAGAAAACCTGCTATATTTTTCCACTAGTAACAAGGGATCTTTTATAGGCACCATCTCACAGACAGGATAGCACATACCACGACCTTTGATATACCAGGCACAGTGCACTGGCTGGAGTGAGAAATAGCCCAATGTTTCCACCAATGGGGTTCGAACCTAGACCGACCATGCATCAAGCAAGCATTTTACCACTGGGCTATGTCCTATCCTATTACAGACAGACAGACATACAGACTTGAATACATACATAATACAGACAGACATACAGACTTGAATACATACATAATACAGACAGACTTGCATACATACATAATACAGACAGACATACAGACTTGCATACATACATAATACAGACAGACATACAGACTTGAATACATACATAATACAGACAGACATACAGACTTGAATACATACATAATACAGACAGACATACAGACTTGAATACATACATAATACAGACAGACTTGCATACATACATAATACAGACAGACATACAGACTTGCATACATACATAATACAGACAGACAGACAGACAGTCTTGCATACATACACTTACAGACAGATATACAGACTTGCATACATATATAATACAGACAGACAGACATACAAACTTGCATACATACTTACAGACAGACATACTAACTTGCATACGTACACTTACAGACAGACATACAGACTTGCATACGTACACTTACAGACAGACAGACATACAAACTTGCATACATACTTACAGATAGACATACAACCGTGCATACATACACTTACAGACAGACATACAGACTTGAATACATATATAATACAGACAGACATACAGACTTGAATACATACATAATACAGACATACATACAGACAGACTTGCATACATACATAATACAGACAGACAGACATACAGACTTGCATACATACATAATACAGACAGACATACAGACTTGCATACATACATATATAATACAGACAGACATACAGTCTTGCATACATACACTTACAGACAGACATACAGACTTGCATACATATATAATACAGACAGACAAACATACAAACTTGCATACATACTTACAGACAGACAAACTAACTTGCATATGTACACTTACAGACAGACATACAGACTTGCATACTTACACTTACAAACAGACAGACATACAAACTTGCATACATACTTGCAGACAGACATACAACCTTGCATACGTACACTTACAGACAGACATACAGACTTGCATACATACACTTACAGACAGACATGCAGACAATATAGGGCACAGTATTTTATGGAAACCATCATTCTGTTTGCATGTCACTTTTGTAACTTTAAATTCACGCCAACTGCCAGTTTAATACACAATTTAATTCTTAAATTAACAGTAACAGAACTTTATTCATTATGCAAATATATTTTGTGTAAACAAACAGTCAGTTACCTAGGTAAAAATTACATGAACAGAGTTTCAGTTACCCTAGATTTATACCTACCCTTCAAAAAAAAAGAAACTTGACATTGGTACAAATAATGCTATCGGATTATTTTTACAGAATCAAAGACATCGTAAAGGCAATCAAGTAAGTGAGCGAATGGTGATGCAAAAACACTATAAAACATGCTCGATTCGCATAAACGTAGCCATAGTCAATGTTTGTACTGAAATGCAAAAGCGCAATCCTCAGAGATGCACATGCATCATGAAGTTCTGTAACTTTGCATGCTGAACCCTCCGTTGGTGGGGCATAAAATGCCACATCAGCAATGATTCAAATAATGCCAAGGTTGACGTCAGCTCAACGCAATAATGCCACTGGGAGATTGCAAGCAGGGGCAACTCAACAAGCTGTGGCAAGGCACTTTGGCGTCTCCAGACGGACCATCTCTGCTTTATGGGCACAGTATAACACCACTCAAAGTGTTAATGACAGGCCAAGAGAGGCAGCGATTTTCCCTAGAAGACCAGTGCGACGTAATGTTTTGACCCCACATCACTTAGCAGAGCGTCTGCAGTGGTGCCAGCAGAGGGTGAGGTGGACACGTGCGAGGTGGAGCACTGTTTTGTTCTCAGATGAGTCTCGTTTTCTTCTGTCACGTGCTGATGGATGCACATGTGTCTATAGATGTCGAGGTGAACGTTATGCTCCACACTGTGTGCAACAAGTCGACTGTTTTGGTGGTGGTAGTGTCATGGTGTGGGCAGGGATCCATCATGGTGGTAGGATGACTCTTTTGCATGTGGCAGGTGCACTGACGGGCATCAGATATCAAGACTAGATCCTGCAGCATCACGTCATTCTGCACATGAACATCAAGGGTGGAATATTTCAGCATGACAATGCCAGACCACATGTTGCCTTGGCCTGCCCGTTCGCCGGATTTAAACCCAATAGAACATCTATGGGATGCATTGGATCAGCGTGTGCGCCAGAGGTATCCACCACCCCAGGCAACTTCTCACGGCACTGCAGCACGAGCGGCAGAACATTCGACAATGTGTTGTGCAACGTTTGATTGCTTCCATGTGTCGCCGTTGTCGAGCTGTCATCAGGGCTCATGGTGGTCATAACCGATACTGACATTTTGCCCACCCCAATGTCACACATATGCCTGTGTACATGTTTCAGGTGGATTCCCAGAGATACTGTTTCAGACATGTACAGTGTAATCCCTTTCCATAGCATCTTGATCTTTGGTTCTTGTATAATGTCTACCATTTTTTTTTTTTTTTATTAAACTTTGAAAATCAATGTCAAGTTTCTTTTTTTGAAGAGTATATTATCCCTTGAGGCAGACAGACCCTCACTTTCACTGCCAAGTTATCACATTAAAAATCCCAATGTGGTAGCCATTGGTCAAATGTTATAATATACATTACTCTTTTTTTTAATTTTGAAGTCTAGCCACTGATGCCAGCAGTATTTAACTGGACCCAGTAGACTGAAAAATACTGTAATGTACACTTTAATAGGGCCGATACATCACAATTTACTTCAGTCTGATTCAGACAGATTAGCTTGTTGACTTTGCTCCTAAATTTAGTATTGATTTGCCCATGCAAACTATTACTTTTGAATGGGCTGCACTTTTAGTGAAGTCAAATGACCAGTCTGACATATATACACACCAAGCTAAATTGATTTCAACTGCCTACACTAGAACAATATCAACAAACAGTTGCGTTGCGTAAGCTTTTACCATGCTCATATACCACAGAGGTTTCGAGCATGTCCGCCCGCCCCCCCCCCCCCCCCCCCCCCCCCCCCCCCGAGAGTTTGGTCTTTGGAAAACCAGGGACCTAACCCAGGCAGACAACAAACAGTAACTATATTTTTCTTTCAGTGAATATGAGAAAGGATTGGAACTGATAGGCAGCAATTCACATTAGCATACATTGCATATATTTATAAAAATAGTATGGTTACCTTTTAACCTGGCTAATTCACAGCTGATTTCATCTTCAGAAAGTATCCATACATTTTTTCCAACATTATGAAACTACAATACATCAAGCACTCTTTTTAAACTTGTTTCAACAATGTCATATATATAGCAGTCTATGTTCTCTTGTTAAAATCTTGTAGACTTAAGATTGTATTATTTCATGTGCCAGCAAAACTACATAGCATGCTGGAGTAGTAGAATAATTTGTACAATCTAGAACTTATAGATTTTTTCCACGGATATAAACCGGAATAGCAAGAAAGCGAAGCATCATTATTCAGCGGCAATGACTGTTATTTGAAGGGCTCATTTCGTGGGACCAAAAATGAGAATTCCTGACTCAAGTTTATTCCCAGTGCACTGTACAGCACTACATTAATTGATTGTAGCTGAATTAATTAAAGATTTGGCCGAGACAAGTGCCTTTGCAAATAAATCATTACTTACTTACATGAAGCCAGGCTTAAGACTATTTATTCAGTGTCCCTGTGGGTGCAATGTCATCAGAATGAAGTAAATTGCATACATTCCTCACCTTTTTTCCCCCTTTTTTCCCTTTTCAAATGAGTTTGGCTTAAAATAATTATGTAAACACTGTTATCTGAGAGAGGTGGCTCATTTTGTATATCAGGAACCTATATTTAACAGTAAAGTTTGTTTTATTTAACGACGCCGCTAGAGCACATTGATTTTTTATCTTATCGGCTATTGGACGTCAAACATATGGTCATTCTGACACTGTTTTTAGAGGAAACCCGCTGTCGCCACATAGGCTACTCTTTTTACGACTGGCAGCAAGGGATCTTTTATTTGCGCTTCCCACAGGCAGGATAGCACAAACCATGGCCTTTGTTGAACCAGTTATGGATCACTGGTTGGTGCAAGTGGTTTACACCTACCCATTGAGCCTTGCGGAGCACTCACTCAGGGTTTGGAGTCGGTATCTGGATTAAAAATCCCATGCCTCGACTGGGATCCGAACCCAGTACCTACCAGCCTGTAGACCGATGGCCTGCCACGACGCCACCGAGGCCGGTATATATATATTTAACAGTGTCAATAGTAACAGAGTAACATTGATGTATATTCTACTTCTAAAACAATACTTTTCTTTTCAGTGTTAAAACTAATAATTTTATACCAATGATATTACTTAGCCAGTTGATTCATGATGCGCAGTACTTAGTCTATTTTAAAAGGTGGTAATTTAAATCTGTACAAACTATGTACTGTAGATTCTGAAATTAATGCGATCATAATATTAATGCAAAAAATGCGAGCTTGTGTTATTTGCATTAATAATATGATACATTTATTTCTATGTTTTGTCTGTGTCCCATGTTATTAAAACAAAACATAATATATTTATAAAACACAATTGGAAAACAATTCATTATAGGTGAGACAGACTAATTGTCCTATAGTCTAGCAATATGCCAGCCACATGTGATGATTGCAGGGTCTTTGGCCACCCTGTCAAAAGCCGACACATCCATCATGTGCAAGTGGGTTTTATAACACGCTAAGCCTGAGGTGAATTGTTCTTTCATGATGCCTTTGAAATCACTGTTCACAGATAAGGAAGATACAGTTGTAATGGTACATGTATGCTAATGTTTAGCCAGATTTAGGTAACTATACACATTACGTTAATGATTGCTGAAAAAATATGCATCGAGTTGATCTCGCCAAAAACATTCAAGACTAAACAGATTAATTAATGTCTACACAGATATGATAGTGACTTAAAAATGGATCTCATTGAAAATGCCTGTAACTCAAATTTAACCAAAAAGTACACAGATGTGAGTTGTTAGGAAAGTAAAATGTCACATTTTAGTCTACCCACCGTCACTCACATTAATTTAGGGACAAGTTAATTTCAGGATCTACAGTATGCACTAGGTTCCTTAAATAAAATATTTACAAGATCTACCGTTATGCTGTTCAAATAATTAAGTCTGCGCATGTAATGCCTGTGAACGTGTGCGTGCGTGCGTGCGTGTGTGCATGTGTGTATGTGTGTATGTGTGTGATTTGCCATCCTAATGTTATAAGTGTAGCACTGTAATGTTTCTAACCATAACTTATAGTTTTAATTTTGACCGCTTATTTATTATATATTAATTATAAAACTTAATTCATATGTTTTGAGTGAAAAACAATGAAGACATTCAACATGCACTTTTTTCTGCCACTTTGAGCAACTCTTTATTACAGTTATACACATGTACTAAATTACACTTCCAAGTAGATATTTTACATGTCGTCATCATCTTCATCATCTTTTCAGTTTCAGGAGGGTGAATTCTATTCAGGGTGTTAAATGTTATTAAAACATTTTAGAAATTTAATACTAGATTTTGTAAATTTTATTTTTATTTCAGTTGAAAAGAAAAATGATTGAAGAAGTTAATGTGCATGGAACAAAAAATGTACTGAAAGGTAAGAATGAATGAAAGTGAGTGTGTGAATGAATGTTTAGCAACATAGCATGGCAGTAAGCTGTTGGATTTTTAAGGACCAGTTACAAAGTTCAGATGTTTTCAGAATATTTCAATCATTATCAAATTATATTTAAAAGTACATCATGAACTAAAATAGCTCCTTGTTATTGGTCTTAACACTGTATGCAGTAATAGTTTCGATTTGTGTTGTACTATTTGTGGAAGCTGTAAGGTCACTAATTATGGTTGGTTATATAACATCACGCTTGGCAATCATGTTTATAGTATATAAGCATTCACAAGAAGAAGAAAACAGATTTTTATGGAATTTTGTTGTTGAAAAATATGGGCTAAATTAATTAATGTTGGGGAATTATTCATCAGGAAGGTGGAAAATCACATTTCTTGTCTATTGTACTGAAATGACATTCATGACCATCACATACATAGATAAAAAAAGAGAGTCAAAAAGCCAATTTGAGACATGTAATTGCCATGAATTCTTCAAGTGAGGATGGGAAAATTGCATTACCACTTAGTAGCAGCTCCGTACAGAGCCTGACATTGAGAACTTACGTCTTGACATGGTAGGATGACCCAGATAGTAAGTTGATTATTCCTCACTGGGCGCCTGGGATTGCCAGTGACAGGACTCCGTGATGAACACCCCTTGATAACATTTAATTAGAAGCAGTTCTTATTCTATCAATATACTTACTAGGCTTTGTCATGTTTAATCATGTACTTCATGACTGGTATGTCAAAGTCCATGGCGCTATCTGTTGGGGTGGGTGGGTGGGTGGGTGGGTGACCTGCCTTGCTGCTAATTAAAAGAAATAAAAGGATTTGTGGTTGTAGCATTGTTTCTGTTTTTATACATTAGACTGTTGATATTGTATGAGGTTGGTTGACATATCTGCTTGATTATGTATAGGGACACCAAAATAATTGATAAATGACATTTTTCAAACATGAATAACATGCATACTTATTTTAATTATCAATTGTATCAGACTTCATTTTTAATTTTTAAACATAATGTAATTTTTTGTTTTAATTTGTTAAAGTATATTTTGAAATATTTTGCAGATAAAAATATAATTTTATCTTTAGTAAGTTGCATTGTTATTATACAAAGTTTCAGTTTAAAAAGGTGTGATTTATTTTATAGTTTATGAAATAAAATATTGGAAAATTTTGTAACATTGTTTATCTGTATTGTAGTGTGTATGTGTGATTGTGTGTGTGTGTGTGTGTGATTTTGTGTGTGTGTGTGTGACTGTGTGTGTGTGTGTGTGATTTTGTGTGTGTGTGTGTGACTTTGTGTGTGTGTGTGATTGTGTGTGTGTGATTGTGTGTGTGTGTGTGATTGTGTGTGTGTATGATTGTGTGTGTGTGATTGTGTGTGTGTGTGATTGTGTGTGTGTGTGTGTGTGATTGTGTGTGTGTGTGATTGTGTGTGTGTATGTGTGAGTGTGTGTGTGATTGTGTGTGTGTGTGTGTGTGTGATTGTGTGTGTGTGTGTGTGTGAAATATCAAGCTCAGGGTCATCTGAACGATTTGACAAGAGATGAAGATTAATATATTACAGAAATATTTTCTTTTTACTTACAATTCAGTTCTTCAAATTCACACATGTGACCCAGTAAAACCTCTCAAAATCAGACCCTCTGTAAACCGGAATCCCCCAAAACCGGACATTTTTCACAGTCCTTTTTTAAAATCGGTACAGAACTTAACCTTTCTAAACTGGATACCACTTAAAGCCAGACATTTTACTTGGTCCCTAGAGTGTCCGGTTTAGAGGGGTTTCACTGTACTACTTTTCCAACAATTAGTTGGCATCATTTTATTCCAGACCAGGTGCCTAGCTGCTTATATGCCAAGCCAAGTCTCAGCAAACTATTCCTGTATTTATTTTGCTCTTTTTTAATGTAAGATATGTTTTCCTTTGGTTAATGAAAGAATTACTCTTTTTTTTTCGTGTTCTGTTTGTATTGATCTACAGCAGTCTTATGTGGTAGATCCCTTGCTGCAAAACTAGCTCCGATTGTTCCCGTATTGTCAAGTGCAGCTAATCACAAGATCAAAGTGATAAGCCAACAGAGGCAGATTTTTCTCCATACTACAGCTATCAAAGAAATATGACCTACTTCAGTGGCAGAGGTCTGATTAATTTCTGCATTAATCAGCTTCAGTTTCCAAAGATTACCTTCTTCTTTGATACCTTGCCCTTTGCATACAATCAAAGTTTGTTGTTGAAGGACTGCCAGAAACTTGGTTATATCAAAGCTTTTGACAGTGTCTGATGGATTTGGTCACAGGGGTTGTGCCTTTTTCTTCTTCTTTTTCTTTTTCATTTTACAACTTAAAGAAACTGGTTGTATCTCCGGTTCTTTGCACAGTAATACAAGTTAATGACTTTAGTGTGATTGGGCAGGGAAATTGATGCCATGGTGGTATTGTAGATTGTCAGTTGTCAAAATGGGAATTGCACAGGAAATAGGGTACTTATTATATTCAATGATAACTACAAGACTGTTAATACATTGAAAATCATATCTCTGTTACCTGCACTTCGTATTTTACAATGCCATTGATATGGTCACAAAATTAGTGCAGACATGCATCCTTTCACTCTATGCCAGAGGTGCCATATTCTTTAGTGAGATTTTCCAGTTCCAGCCATTGACCAACAACTGTAATAATAGGCCATGAAGATTCTGTTGTCTGTGTGAAAATGCTTTATAAAAGATTCCTTACTGCTGTTTGGAAGCAGTGGACTATATGGTGGCTGCATGTTTCCTTTCTATGAAGACCAAGTGTTACAATAACTATACGTAAGCCACCAAATTGGCATTGTTAAAAATGGTCTCCGATATATCATTAAACAAAACAAAACAAGTTCCCTTTTAATTTACAAAGTAACAAAACACATATCTACAATAAAGCAGCTTAAATTATTACAATATTATAATAAAAATCAATTAAGAATCTTGCAATGTTACTAATTAAAATAATGCCTGGTAAGTAAATTTTAGATAAGAAAATGTTTGCAGTGATTTACTCAATGTTTACAAAACATATTAACTCGAAGAGTTATTTTTTTCTTCAATAGTAATATAGAGAATCCTTAATTTTCTGGTTGGGTAGTCAAAGAAAAAGGAATATTAAACAATGTATCGGTTTGAATTGAATATGTCCAAATTGCAAATACAATATTAGGACGGGATATAGCCCATTGGTAAAGCACTTGCTTGATGACAGTCGGTGTAGGATCGATCTCCATTGGTAAGCCCATTGGGCCATTTCTCATTCTAGCCAGTGCACCACGACTGGTGTATCAAAGGCCGTGATATGTGCTATCCTGTCTGTGAGATGGTGCATATAAAAAGATCCCTAACTACTAATGAAAAAATTTAACAGATTTCCTCTCTAAGACTGTATGTCAAAATTGCCAAATGTTTGACATCTAATAGCCGATGATGAAGAAATAAATGTGCTCTAGTGGTGTTGTTAAACAACACAATCTTTAATACAAAATTGGTTTCATTTAAATTTCTGTAAATGATGGTTCCATTGTAACAAAAAGGAAAAGTTTTTTTTTTCTGTTCTGATTTTGTTGCTTTTACATCATGATTCTGACTACGGGTAATACTGCCCAAAATTACAGATAATTATGTTTATATACTCTATTTCTGGATGCCCTAATGTTTGTAGTAGCCAAAATTGGATTTTGCCTCCCAATACATTTGTATGAAAAATTATATATTATTTGGAAGTAAAATTCAAAATATTTTCACCAAATTTTGTGTAAACTGCTCACCTTTTTGTTATATTTTGAAAACAGTTTACCATTTTGTAAACGTATGTGCCCTTTGTTGTGTTGTGAAGTACAAAATTCATGCAGAAGGTTGTGATAGCAACAGATAGCATTTGTGTGGGTCTCTCAACACATTTTATCTCCACTTAAAACATTTTTTCTTTCTGAACAAAAGTTATTGATTTTTGTATTCACAGCAAAAATCAAAGACAAGAAAAGAAAGCTTAATACTTTGTAATTTGAGTAACACAACACTGTATGTTTTTTTTTCCACAGTAATTAAACTAGTGAGGCAAAAAATGAAAGAGATTATTTAATGTCTAAGCATAAAATCGTTGGCTTGGAGCCATTTTGCAAGGATTAATGACCCATAAAATCAATTTTCTGTTATAATTAATGACTTAATGCGCTGGCTGCAATTACACATTGATTCCAGGTTCCTATACACATATATGCGCATCGTATACGGTAATAACTTGGTAGTGATAACAATTTGAGATGCCTTGAATTTTCAGGGTGTATCTGACAGCTGCTTTTTGTATATCGGAAAATTAATTACATCCCTAGTTAATACGAGTCTTTCTTCACTGTGCAGAGCATCACCATGCTATGAGAGTTTATGACATACAGTGTTGAGCTGTTTTAACTAAAAGGGTTTAAGAAGGAAGAAAATGTTCTATTTAACGATGCACTCAGCACATTTTATTTACGGATATATGGCGTCAGACATATGGTTAAGGACCACACAGATATAGAGAGAGGAAACCTGCTGTCGCCACTTCATGGGCTACTCTTTTCGATCAGCAGCAAGGGATCTTTTATATGCACCATCCTGTAGACAGGATAGTACATACCATGGCCTTTGATGTACCAGTCTAAAATGGTTTAAAGCTAGGTTGGTATTTAATACTGCAGCACCATGCTAGAGTGTTTATGGTGTAAGTTGTTGACCTGGGTTTTTTTTTGTGTGGTTTTTTTAAAATAATATAGTAAAAGAAATCTAGGTTTGATTCATCTGACTGAAATATGAAACTCAGTGGTAGGTTTGGAGGAAATAGCATTATACATTAATTTAGGGGTGGGATGTAGCCCAGTGGTAAAGTGCTCGCTTGATACGTGATTGGTTAAGGAGCGATCCCTGTTGGTGGCCCCATTGGGCCATTTCTTGTTCCAGCCAGTGCTCCACAGCTGGTATAACAAAGGCTGTGGTATGTACTATTCTGTCTGTTGGATGGTGCATATAAAAGATCCCTTGCTGCTAATCAAAAAGAGTAGCTCATGAAGTGGCGACAGCAGGTTTCCTATCTCTATATCTGTGTGGTCCTTAACCATGTGCCTGACGCCATATAACCATAAATAAAATGTGTTGAGTGCATTGTTAAATAAAACATTTCCTTCCTTCCATACATTATCTTAGAACTACTTTCACAAGTCTTTACCAGATTTAATTCACATATACTCCTCATGAGTAACGGAGGATTTCTAGTCAGCTGAAAATAAGTCCATCAAATATCAAGGTCATAAATTTTAAAGCATTTCTCTTTAATTTTTAAAAGTTAATATTAAAGGTCCAAACGCAAACTTTCTGGAGATAAGCAGCATATAAATATTTCATATTGGCTAGAGGTCAAGGTTACAGAATTTTTAGTGTCCTCATTTGTTCTTGGTTATTGGCAAGTGATCTTTTATGTGTATTTTACAGAGTATTTTCTCAAAAACAGAATTGCACATACCACAGCCTTTGCTATTATAGGTATGGAGCATTGGTCAATGTATACAACTTCAACCAGCTACCACATTGATGCTAACAACATTGGACTTTATAGATTGGAGCTAACCATAAACTGGATGACAATGAACAATTGTGATTCAAGCACACTGTCCTGGGCATACTTCTGCTATCTCTTTTATGTTTGTGTTTAAAAAGAATGTTAATTTTTATCTATATTTCATACTTCATGGTCCATGGGCCTCTGGTTGATATTTCTGTAGTCCTGAGTGTATTTGACCGAGATCATATGCTACACTACATGAGAAATAACAAGCTAGCATTGTTTTTTCAGTTTCCTGTTTTCCAGTTTCCTTCTCAAAGCAGGCTTCTACATTTGAAGCACTAATCAATACATTTTTTGTCACAAATTTCAGCAAACATCTACATTTGTGTTGCAGCTCATTACGGTTTATGCTTTAAAACATCAGTGGCTATCTTTTTCTGTCTCTGTTTTTTTAAAAAGCAAAGCTCATTTTGAAGAAAATTATGTTTTCTTATTTGCTTTTTGTGTTAGCACAATAACACTTTCTATTATCACAACAAGTGAAAAAAAAGAAGAGAAAATGATATCTATTGGTTTGAAAAACTGTACAAACTTAAAAACAAAATAAATTGTGATACAGTGTATGAGACTTACTTTTGATGAACTGACAAAATAAATACATCATTCATATTAAGTTGTGGTATGTGCTATCCTGTCTATGGGAAAGTCGATGTTAAAAAAAACCTTGATGCTAATTGCTAAGAGTATAGCCTACTTTCTCTGGGGGCGGGATCTAGCTTGGTCGGTTTAGTGCTCATGCACCTGAGTGCTTGGGTCAAAAGACTGAATCCTCACGGTGGACCCATTCTCTTGATTGTTTTCCCACCATCACAGCCAGTACTCTATAACTGGTATATCAAAGGCCATGGTATGTACTGTCCTGTCTAGGAAATTGCATCTAAAAGATCCCTTGCTGCTTTATGTAAAAATGTAGCCGGATTCCTCTGATTATGTGTTACAATAACAACATGTTTGACATTGATAACCAGTGAGTAATAAATCAATGTGCTCTAGTGTGTAAAAGTGCATAAGACCCCTTGCTACTGAACACCCCCCCCAAAAAAAAAAAACACAAACAAAAACACCCCCCACCCCACCACCACCCCAAAAAAAATCCATTACTCTGTAGCAGGTTTCTTTATATTTTAAACTAAATGTAGCAATATTTTTATCATATCTATTGAATTCTAATAGCTGCTGATTAAACCATATCATATAAATAAAGGTGTTATATATATATATATATATATATATATATATATATATATATATATATATATATTTCATCCATTCCTTTTCTTATTTAAGATCCTGTCATTGTAGTAGGCTATGGAAAGTCATAGATGATCTCAGTGAAATAAACAGTGCATGATAATAAGTTTTCTACAAGTTGTGAGAAATGTCGTGCCTTTACACATTGAGTAAAGATCAAGGGTAAGATGTATTGTTTAAAAAGTCTTTCATCATTGTGGTGATTCTCTATGCGGACAATGGTGGAATTGTGCAATTCTACTTCTTGTTGTCATGTTAATCTCTTGTGCTTATTAAAGTCCGCATGTGGGGCTTCTTTGACGTGGTTTTTAGATGATAATTATCTGTTCAAAAACATGCCACAACAATTATTTTCCTCTTTTCCTGTTTTTTTCTCTCTCTGGTTTTATTTTTATTTTTTTTTTATTTACTGCATTTGTAAGGATATTGAAACATTTCAGAGAATGATGACTATGTTCTTTTCAGTAAAATTATTAAAGTACCTGCAGGCATCGAAGAAATGTTTTTGTTAAAAATCTATTCATATTTCAAGATACAGTTAATCATTGGCTGTTGGATAATTTGCAGCATATATGTATAGTGTAATAAATGCACAGAAGAACTCTTGGCTTCTTTATAGGTTACTTTTTTATTTTTAGAATTAGCAGCAAGGAGTTGTTTATATGTACATTTTCCTACAAATAAATATTAAAAATTGTATATGACCCTTGCTAATTGTCTAATTGCAGTTAGCTTTTCCATTGATGATCAAAGCTTAAAGATTAATGTCTCTGCGAACAGTGAAGTTACAGGCATGGGGAAATTGTATTAAAATGCCACTGTCTCATCTGTGGCCAATCTAAAGAAATTTGTTAGCTGTCGCCAACAGATTTAGTCGTCATTACGGAGCAAGCATTTAGAAAGAAATAATGTCCATTAGAAGATGATCATTACTGCTAAAGGACTGTGTGGGCATTTCGCTCGATTCTGCTGGTCTGACACACAAAGCTTTTGATGATCGGAAGATTTGTGCGAGTGTCCAGACTGGGTATAGTTTAAAAGATAATTTTCAGTATTCTGCCCTTGCTTTATTAGCTTCAGACAAATTACGGCATCGAGAGATGCCATTTTTGGCAAGTCATTTGTAAGACAAGTCAAATGTTGCTATCATATATATACAATTTTAAGACATGGATATATCTACAAGTGTCAACATTCATTTTGTGGATTGGGATGCAATCTTTGCATTTCAGATTTTAATCTGGAAGCAGATGTTAGAAATTGAGAAGCAGTTGGAGAAATTAGTCTTAAAATTAGATTCCTTTTGAGATAAATAATGACACTTCTTTTAAAAGAGTCCAGGATCTAGCTCAGTTGTCAGAGCATTTACCAGAGTTGTTTGGGTTGCAGGATCAAACCCCCTCTGTGGACCCATTGTCTGAGTGCTCCATACCTGGTATATCAACGGTTGTGGTATGTGTTGTCCTTTTTATGGGAAAGTGCATAAAAAAGATCCATTTACTGCTAATGGAAAAATGTAACATATTTCCTCCAAGACTATATGTCAGATTTATCAAATATTTGACATCAAACAGTCTGTAATTAATCAATCAATGTACTCGATCTAGTGGTGTCATTAAACATCAAACTTTTAACTTTTTAACTTTTGTTTATGATTTTTATTAAGACTCTTGAAAATTAGGAATTGTGGATATATATACTAACAAATAAAGCAAACTGTTTATCAGGAAGCATATTGTGCATTTTAAGCGGCATTGCTGCCTGCCTAAATTTGAATTGCATATACATATTGACAAAATACCACCAAAAAAGGATGGAAGGAAATGTTTTATTTAACTATACACTCCACACATTTTATTTATGGTTATATGGCGTCGGACATATGGTTAAGGACCATGCACACAGATATTGAGGGAGGAAACCCACTGTCGCCACTTCATGGGCTATTTTCGATTAGCAGCAAGGGATCTTTTATATGCACCATCCCATAGACAGGATAGCACATACCACGGCCTTTGATGTACCAGTCATGGTGCACTGGCTCCACCAAAAAAGACCCTGGCTATTATTTTAATATATGTCGGTACACAATGACTATTTTCTGTGCACTTTTTATTTTTCACTAAGGATCCTCAACAATACTATGTTTACGTCCAGTGATAACATTAATTAGAGCCTGCAAATACAGAATTTCTGTTACTCTTGAAATATGACTAACTGAACATGAGTAAAAAAAAAAAGAAGAAGAAAAGCACTACAATTTTCTGTATTGAGCATACACCATTAAGCTGCTTTCAGTGCCGCTGAGTGACAACAAAAATCAATTGTTGTGCAGCAGCCAGATGAGGTTTCCCGGTTGTCAGATGGTGGCATTAGCACAACAGGTGTCATATTGACTCATGTATTATTAACCGTGATTGTATGCGGAAACACAACATGCATGTACATGTCATTGACATCTTGTAGCACTGTTTGATGAAATGGAAACAGTGCCACAATGCCATGAAATTGGTTTTGTTTGTTGTTTTAGTTTTGAAGATAATACCTTGGTATCTAGGTATTGTGTGACAGAACCACATGGAGGTTGTCATATGGTACCAGGTGTCATGTATCTGTATATAACTAACCTGTTATATCCATTTTGGCATAATAAGTAATTACTGTTGTTTTCAACGATAAGGGTAATATTATGTATTATCTGTGAAACTTAAACAACCATGTTAAAAAATATGTATTAAAATATTTCTTTGTGACAAAGCCGATTGTTTTATTATAGGTATATTTAAATAATATTTATTAAATAGGGATTTTTTTTTTACTCTTTTTGTATACAGTTTTTTCATATAACTACCTTTATTTGATACACATACCATAGTTGGACACCCAATAGCCAATGTTTTTTTTATGCTCAGGTGTTGTTAAACATCTATTCTAATCTATTCTATTCTGTTATTTGACATACAATAGTCAATTGATGGATTTTTTTGTTTTGAGGTTTAACCATATGTGTCCATTCCCAGTCTGGAGCTCCACGTGGTAAGACGTGTTTGTTTCGCTGGTGCACACTACACGTGCTTTCGTGTGCTCGACTTGGGGATCCTTCATTTTGTTGTTTTTGTCAGCGAAATGAAGTTTTCTACTGGGATGTATGCGGCCATTGGAACTGATTAACGCTGGAACGCTTCTCGTTTCGACAGTCTGCACCACCAGGTTGGATTCTTTTTTAGCGTGATTCCTCGTCTCCACGTCATTTCTTCGTTTGACTATGTTGACTTGTTTTTTCGTGACTCGTATGACGGCCATTCTGCAGAACGCCACGGTTGTTCGCGTTTAGTCTCTACATGTCCGAGCCTGTCCTAGCAGCACTGGAAGATTGACCACCCCACTCTAAGAAGAAATAGGAAGCGGGGTCAACCCATGACGACTGGACAACTGGACTATACCCTAGTCTGATATTCTCTCTTGTTCAGACGGATCCGGCTTCTCAAGATCTGTATTTCAGCACAGCACTACACCTTCAACGTCTATTGACTGTCAATCTAGGGGTTTTCTTGACAGGATGCAACCCATCTCGTCCCTATAAGCTGTGCACCCAAACGGCCTTAACGAGGCCACTCACGTGGACATATCGATCAGACTTTAAACTTTTAGATCTGCGTTCAAAAGATTATGTCAAAATTACTCTTTTTTTTAATTATTATTAAATAGTCCGATCCTCTCTTCTTTCTCTTATTTAATTTTGGACCGTCCTTCTAAAATGCTCCAAATTATATAAATATTATTCGGCCGAGCAGTCAATTCTTTTTATTTTTGTCTTGTAAGTTTTTTTTGTTTTTGTTTTTTTGTAAATTTATTCTATTAACTTTTTCACTAATTGCTATTTTTAAAATTCTGCCCATTTTCAACTCCCCCCCCCCCCTCCATCCCGAGTCAGGTCACCGATCTTATCGGAGGTCGGACTCGGGATGGGCGTGTTCGAAACCCTAGTGGTATATGGGCACGTTAAACAAGTTATCATCATCACCATCATCATCACCATATGTGTCTTTCCAATATTTAAAAGCCAGTTATCTTCAAAGGCCACTTTAAGTCACTGAGATAATGGATACAATAAGGTTTTACAAATATCAATTATTAGTATGTTTTGGATGCATTTTTTTATTATTATTAAAAAGAAAATATGCTGGTGAATTTGCCTGTTAAAAAGGCCATGATTTGTTGTGAATACAGATCAACACATGGTTGAGAAAATCTGTCTGAGGAAAAACCGACAAGAAACCCGCATCTCTGAACAGAACTGCAGGCCAGAAGGAAATGAGAAATATTGACCTTCTCAAAGGCGGCA
Organism: Gigantopelta aegis; assembly: GCF_016097555.1. NCBI lineage: Eukaryota > Metazoa > Mollusca > Gastropoda > Neomphalida > Peltospiridae > Gigantopelta > Gigantopelta aegis. The sequence continues at coordinate 34,340,798 of NC_054706.1, forward strand.
ATTGTTGAAGCTGTGAAGGTGTGACACATGTATAGACTCAACTGTCAGCCATGTCCTTCACTTCCATGGAGCGGCAGTTGAAGCACACAGGCCCTAATGAAATTAGTGGTGAGATCTCCTGGTCATCTGCCTGACCTGACCCGAACAGGACCCTCACATACATTCAATCTATCACCTTGGCCAGTAATGTTGTCCTCCAGAGGGTGGCCTGTTGCCATAGATCATAACACCAGACTGATTTTGGTGTGCAGTCTTGACGTTTCTTCCATATGCCACTCAAATGCGAACTGTCAACTTTGATTTGGGACGAACTGTTCTTTTGTACAACTCAAACCAGTGTTAAGCTGTTATGCTACACATTAAAATTGAAGTGTCTTCTTAAGTCAGCTTTATAAATTAATAGAAGTCTGATTTGTTCTGGGAAGTACAATGAAGTGCGTACAATACATGTGTGCAGTGAACTGAGAGATATGTATAAAGATGATAAGAATAAAATTATTGATATATAAAAAGTGTAAATAGCCTCTAATGGGATTTGAACCACTATCACGGAGCACAGCTGAAGTAGGAACAGTTGCAGTGAATCCAATTGGTCATCTGTAGCAGAATTTAAAGGTAGAGTAAACTCAAACAAGAGATTTATGTGTTGGAAAGATGCATAGCCGGATCACCAACACATACTGACACTTTAACAAATGAAAAACGCGTAATTTTAGAGTTAATAAAAAAAACACTATTATTCCTGCTAACTGGGGGCAGCCATTTTATTTCATTTTTGTGACGTCCGGTGGTATAGCTTGGGGCGAAGTGATGTCAGCTTCGTCCATCTGCTCTATGCACAGTGTAAACAAACACTCTAATTTATGACACGGCGCTTCGCTTTCATCAACCTGACTTGTAAAACAACATAAATGACTTGATAGTATAATAAACTATTTAACTAAATATATTTCAATTTGCATCAATAGAACGAAATGGAGTTGTAGTATTTTTCTTTTTAAAAAAATCCAAAGAAAAAAAAAGCATATTATTAGGCCTATTGGTAGGGTACATTCGAGCAAAAACAACCCCTCATAATACCCAAGTAATAATTTTATTTTCTTTGGGACTATGTAATTGGTCAGTTTTGTGATTTTAGATGGGGAAAGTCTACTTAATCAAGGGTTTTACAGAATTACTTACAGTAATAAAGCAGGACGGCTGATCGATTATGATTAGAGGGGTGTCCGTGCGGTTAACACACAATACCGTGATCTTAATAAAAGAGGCACGTCTTTTTAAGGTGTCTAGACACAGTGTCTGGGGACCATCTAAATATACACCTGCCAATCAGGAACCACAGGTACAGGCCACGGAAAGAAAAGACCAATTAACTAAGAAAACACTCTGATTATTATTTCAGTACATGGGTTAATTTATGTACAAACCATAATACAGTTATTTCAACACTTTGACAATGGTGGTTTATTTTGTATTAAAAATAATATATAATTGTTGCTGGCTTACTGGGATGACTATCATTACAGAATATTGTATGCATCCGCACAAATCAGGTATGTTTTGTTTCTTCAGTTCGAAGACTAATTCCTGACGTGACACGTTAGGTATTACGTAACCACCAGCTCGCCAGAGGACGTATTCACTGGGATGATACAAATGGATGCGCCCGTTATATATAATTGTCGTCACATTTAACAATTTTATTAATTAACTATACGATTATTTATGTTGATATTAAGCAATAATGTGCATTATATATCGTTGAATATGCATACCAGGTCAAATGCCTTGATTGTCCCTTCCTTTAAATAGTGCAAACAATATCTTGAATGAAGTTAAAGTTTGTTTTGTTTAACGACACCACTAGAGCACATTGATTAATTAATCATCGGCTATTGGATGTCAAACATTTGGTAATTCTGACTTATAGTCATTCCTAATGCAGCAAAGGATCTTTTATATGCACTTTCCCACAGACAGGAAAGCACATACCATGGCCTTTGACCAGTTGTGGTGCACTGGTTGGAACGAGTCGTGGAGAGGAAACCCACTACATTTTTCCATTAGTAACTAGGGATCTTTTATATGCACCAACCCACAGACAAGATAGCACATACTACGACCTTTGATAAACAATCATTGGGGCACTGACTGGGATGAGAAATAGCCCAGTGGGCCCACCAATGGGGATCGATCCTACCACTTGGCTACAACCCGCCCCTCAGAATCTAAATATTGCAAACAATATCTTGAATAAGTTTAAAATGTCAGATATCCTAATTACTGCCAGTACTATTAATACTACATTGTAAAATCTGAATAACTAAACTTTTTGTCATGCTTTTCATGACTAGAGAAAGGTTACAAAATGTTTTTTGGATGTATCAGATGACAAACACCATATCATAATTATGTTAATTTGGTTAACACAGCTGTTAGACATGAAAGTGTTCTAGTTTTACTGGAAGTATTTTCATGGCATATATTCATGAGAAACATAATAGGTAGTATACAGTGGACTCTGTCTAAATTGGATTCAAGGGGATTGGCAAAATGCACTGCTATAGCTTTACAGTGAGTGTCGCATTAGATAATAAAAAATAAAAATGTTTTTTTTTTTTTTTTTAAATTAAGACTCAGTCAAAATTTGCCAAATGTTTGACAATGATAAATAAATCAATGTGCTCTAGTGGTGTTATTAATCAAAACAAACTTTAACTTTCTATAATTGTAATATACAGTTTTTCTGCCAGAAAGAAATTTTTGGGTATGGCGCTATGAAATTGAATATTTACAATGTGTGTGCTGAATGCAAATGCAGTCAATAGAGGGTTTGGGGAGGGCCTCTCCAAGGAAGAAAATGGGTTAGATTTAGGGTTAGGGTTAAGGAAATCATACAGTAATGATAAGTCATTGATTTTGTCAAAAGGTGACCGGCCTCAGTGGCGTCGTGGTTAGGCCATCGGTCAATAGGCTGGTAGGTACTGGGTTTGGATCCCAGTCGAGGCTTGGGATTTTTAATCCAGATACCGACTCCAAACCCTGAGTGAGTGCTCCGCAAGGCTCAATGAATAGGTGTAAACCACTTGCACCGACCAGTGATCCATAACTGGTTCAACAAAGGCCATGGTTTGTGCTATCCTGCCTGTGGGAAGCGCAAATAAAAGATCCCTTGCTGCTAATTGGAAAGAGTAGCCCATGTAGTGGCGACAGCGGGTTTCCTCTCAAAATCTGTGTGGTCGTTAACCATATGTCTGACGCCATATAACCGTAAATAAAATGTGTTGAGTGCGTCGTTAAATAAAACATTTCTTTCTTTCTTTCTTTGTCAAAAGGTCAACTTAATTTTTTTTTTAATTTGGGTAAGGCACCATACCCATTTTACCCTCTGGCAGAAACCCTGCCTTCCTGCAGGAGTCAAACACCCTATTCTAAAAGTCCATGTGATCCACTATTAGTCAGTCTGTGGAAACAGTCAAATCTTTAAGTATTAAGACTATTATTATCCGATCTGTATTGCCCATCATCAATGCTTTCTTGGCTGTTGGAAAGTGCATATAAAAGATCCCTTGCTGCATTAGGAAAAATGTAAAGGGTTTCCTATGATGACTGCATGTCAGAATTACCAAATGTTTGACATTCAATAGCTGATGATTAATTAATCAATGTGCTCTAGTGGTGTCGTTGAATAAAAACAAAGTTTAACTTTATTCATCATCATTTCTCTACAAATGTCATTCTGCTCTGCTCTGTACTGTATGGCCCCACAGCAATAAACCAAACAACCCCCTAACTCTGTGCCACTAATACTCCATAGTATGGTGATATCAGGTGTTACTATACAACGTAATAACCCTATCTCTGTAATGCCAGGGAACTGTAGTAGCACTATAACAATGTGGCTATATGTAGCATCACATCTAGTTTTTTGTTCACTCTGTATCAGTACTGTTAGCTGTCCTCATAGCTGTGACATACACTATTACTGTAATGCCAGGAACTGTAGTCCGTTCTATAACAATTTGGCTATATGTAACATCACATCTAGCTTATTGTTTGCTCTTTATCAGTATTGTCAGCTGCTGTCATCAAAGCTGTGACATTTCTGTATGTAAGTCAAAATCTGTTGATTTCAGAAACTTTTAACAAAAACATTTGCAGCATATACTGATGGGGAAATTAAAAACAAAAGGAAAATGTGTGGCCGAATTTAGAAAGCTTTCTTAAACGCATGTGTTTAAACATAAATAGATGTAGTTTCAGGCATGTAAGTCATAACAATCCCTTGCTGCTGATCGAAAAGAGTAGCCCATGAAGTGGCAACGGTGGGTTTCCTCCCTCAATATCTGTGTGGTCCTTATAACCATATGTCTGATGCCATATAACCAAAGTGAATGCACTACTACAGTAATTATGTCAGTTTAAAATACTGAGATAAGATTTGGGATTGACTGCCGATAACAAGGTCAACTTACTGTTATTGTGGCTGAGGCTTTTGGTTGCAGTCAGTATTCACTGTTACAACCAGCCTCTGTGGTGTCATGGTTAAGCCATCACACCTAAGGCTGATATGTACTGGGTTCGCAGCCCGGTACCAGCTCCCACCCAGAGCAAGTTTTAACAACTCAGTGGGTAGGTAGGTGTAAGACCACAACACCCTCTTCTTTCTCACTAACCACTAACAACTAACCCACTGCTGGACAGCCAGCCCTGATAGCTGAGGTGTGTGCCCAGAACAGTGTGCTTGAACCTTAATTGGATATAAGCACGAAAATAAGTTGAAATGAAATGAAATGCTATTACAATGTATGTGTTCTCTTATTTTTCTTTCCATCAGTGTGTTATAAATGGGTAGGGATTGTACATCAGTACCTGAACATTATGATAAGCAAATTGTACATGGCAATTAATAGCCCATTCACAGTTAATAGTATTTGTACCAGCTTACAAACTATGCTATGGAGATAGGGATGAATGCTAATGTATGCTTTTAAAAGACACCAAAAATGTTGATAAAAATATCTTTTACAAAATAAACATTTTTGATGAACCTTTTTTTCATTCTTTCTTTCTTTTCTTTCTTTCTTTCTTTCTTTCTTTCTTTCTTTCTTTCTTTCTTTCTTTCTTTCTTTCTTTTTTCTTTCTTTCTTTCTTTCTTTCTTTCATCTTTCTTTCTTTCTTTTTTCTTTTTTCTTTTTTTCTTTCTTTCTTTTTTTTTTTGGGGGGGGGGGGGGGGTGGTGGTGGGGGTAGCCAAAACAAGTACTCTTTGTACACTCATAAAAAGTATAATAGTTGTGAATGGCCTCTAAATAAATACCTGTAATTTAGAAAAACATACATATTCATTTTGCCAAGAAATTTTGTTCCATTACTATGGATATTTTCTATGTAATTGAGCAAATATGGCTGGATACTTTACTGATATGCAGTTAATGGGGATAAACAATTTCTAATACATAATTAGATGAGTTCCACTGCATTAATACATTTAAACCGAAAATTATATCCATGGTTTCATCCATTCACTGCTGTATAATCACTTGCCATATCTTAGAATAGCTTATGTAATTTGTTCATTAGAATTTTTTTTTACTGAAGAAATAATCAATTACAAGTATTATAACATATAATTGGCATGTTTGATGAATACATTGAATTAATACTATTAATTCTGTCATGTTATACATGTTTTTACTTTAATTATTAAGAATTAAAACAAAAGAAGAAAGAAAGAAAGAAAATTTTTATTTAACGATGCACTCAACACATTTTATTTATGGTTATATGGCGTCAGACATATGGTTAAGGACCACACAGATTCTGAGAGGAAACCCGCTGTCGCCACTATATTGGCTACTCTTCCGATTAGCAGCAAGGGATCTTTTATTTGCGCTTCCCACAGGCAGGATAGCACAAACCATGGCCTTTGTTGAACCAGTTATGGATCACTGGTCAGTGCAAGTGGTTTACACCTACCCATTGAGCCTTGTGGAGCACTCACTCAGGGTTTGGAGTCAGTATCTGGATTAAAAATCCCATGCCTCGACTGGGATCCGAACCCAGTACCTACCAGCCTGTAGACCGATGGCTTACCATGACGCCACCGAGGCAAGTAAAAAAAAAAAAAAAAGAAACAAAAAAGAAACAAAAAAAAGAGAAAAAAAAAGAAGAGAAATAATATTGAACAATAATATTTTTACTCACTGCTTCCAGCACACTACTGGTCAGTCAAGAGTTAATTACCCTTGTCGAGATTGTCCTTTGGTCAATCTGCGTTGGTGTTGCACAGCACCTGGATAAGTCGGCTGTCAATCACACATCCTGATGCCCGCAGCTCACTTAAGCAATCACAAACAATTTCTCCTGTCCATTATCCTCTGCCAGGAGCCTACAGTGATTTCCACGACCGAGCCATCTATTGTCGGCAGTGTGGATATTCCTGCTAAAGACAAGACGAGAAAAAGAGGCTTACAGAACACCTAGCTTCGTTCCTCACCCACAGTAGAGTCTGTGGCGATGACAGCGTGTGTATGTAATGATGTGCAATTATACCCCATACAGTCAGCTCATCTTGTGCCGGCATTAATAATGGAAGCTTTCTGCGTGTTGCATGTTGCGAGACCTTCATTAGTGGAAAGCTTCATGATTATGGCACTGACATATAGCTTTTATGTTAGAAATGGATTTTTTTTTCCTTTTGGTTTTGTTTTAAATATATGTATGTATAGATGTATTATGTGCCATAAATTGGCTACAAGTGTATTTTGTTGCTCTCTTTCTTCTGGGTTTTTTTTTCCGTGTTTTGTGTTTATATTTTGGTGCGATATTAGTTTGTTTACCACCGCTCTGTATATATTCCAGTGGCATATGCATGAAACAGGTGTTTGAAAGATAAAACATCTTATCCTTTTTTTCAAAGTGACGTCTTGTGGACTTAAAGATCCTGACTTCTTTCACAAAAAACAAATGTTGTATTCACTAAAGGGGCGTTTTCATTATGCGATTAGTCGCACCGACTTGTCGCATGCATTCGAATCAGTCTGTGAGAACGCCTATATCGGAACGACTTTAGTCTTATACGACAAGTTGTGTTGGAGTTGTTCTGATTAGAACATGTCCTATTTGCAAGACAAATCATAAGCTCTCAGCAAATCATATCACATTAAAGTTCAACCTTTCAGTTTTGTTACCTCGCGGGAGTTTTGTTGGTTTATAAAGTTAACATGTCAAAACCCATACGGTATGACTATACACATTAAATCCCATAGTCAACCATGTTAACATTTGTGTTTAAAAACACTATATGCAATATATCAACCAAACTATGACCCATAAATATCAGTACTACAACCCCTACCTCAAAGTATTAACTGCAGAAAATGGTACCTTTCATGGCTCATTTTCTGTATACCCAGATGTTTTTACAACACTCCTAGTTTCACACAAAATTTGAGTACCTTTTTTTACAGGTACCCCATATATGTTCCAAGCACACGGCAAATTGACACAGTGGTACTAGATGAAATAAAATTGCATACATTTTTAGCTCAGATGTATAATTTTTTTTACAACCAACACACTCGCATTTATAACCAATCACAGGACTTGTGGTGTTAACTTCTCTGTCAAAAGTTTGGTGCACCTCGAACTTTGACCCAGCGGGAAATTATTTGGTTTAGTGCTACCATAAAACCTATTATTGTTCAGATGTGATCAATAATTGTTTTCTTACATCATACCAACAGAAAATTGTCTACTTTCGTTTCTTTATTTCAGTGGAAATTTGTATGCACCTATGGTACATTTCCTGCAGAATATTTTTAAAATGACGAGCTTTTTTTGACTTCATGGAATCTTATGACGTAACATCTTCTCGCACAGATTCCAGTTGCTATGACAAATTGCATGCAACAAGTCGGTGCAACAAATTGCACAATGAAAACACTGCTTCAAGCGGCCCTCACATATCGGTCGCGGCGCCCGCGCGACTCCTAAACAGGCCAAAAAGGGCATTTTCACGAGGCATCTGCGATTTTCCAAGTGCGATTTTAGATTGTGGCAATCCCGTAGATATGTTGCAAGGGCCCCGCCTGGCGGCCTGCCGGCCTGCCGGAAACCGACTGGTGATCTGGCGGCTGCCTGAAGATTTTGACGAAAATTATTGGAAAAAAATCTGCCAGGCACAGTGGGATTTTCACGGGCCCCTCATGGCCCCCTCACGGATCCTGACTGGCCCCCCCCCATGCCCCCCCCAGCAGCTTCTAAATGGCCCCCACGAAATAATGTACAACTTTATACAACGCATCTATATATACTCGAGGCACAGACGCCTGGGGGAATCCCGACATCAACCACCAGTTGTCCAGCCAGGCTCCGCCAGGACGCCTACCGATCTGTTCTTTGATCAGCCGGCGCCCGCCAGATTATCTAGCTATCCACTGCTATCCAATGTTCAAAGGACACCACCTGGGCCCTGTCTAATATGTGAGGGCACACATCACAGACATGAAATTTGCCTGATTCATCCACGGGCTCTAAATCCCCGGGCGACTCCTGTGATTTAAAAATCGTGCGGACGCCGGCTGATATGTGAGGGCCGCTTAAGCAGTAGTCATCTCCATCATCCCCACTCTTCTGTATACTGTAAACCGTGAAAAAAATGCGTGCGTATGAATTTCGTGTCGTTCGCGCCCAACCTTATGTCGCGAAATTAATACGCACGCACTATTTTCCAGTTTGAAGTGTGCTTAAAGTAATTTGTTTTGTTTTGAAATATTTTATTCAGAATAAAAATCACAAAAAGATTCACTCAACAGGCACAGCCTATACACGAGCTCTCCTTGATGGCGACTAATCGTTAATTGTTTTATGTAACTTCAATCGATGGCGACTAATCGTTTATAGTTTTATCTACCAAAGGGTATTAACAGTTAACAAATAAAGCTGTGAGTTGTGATTCTAATACAGGTGAGGTGGGTAGGGCCTAATCCCCTCTATAGACTCTGTACCAGGCACAATTGCTTGATGTAGGATAAAAGAATATTGATTTACAGACAGTAACTTTATAACAATTACAGTGAGCTGTCTTTATCCACTTTTTTTTGTTTTGAGCTGTCAACGGTCGTTCGCGAAATTTACACATCGCGAACATGCGCTAGGGTATACATTCGCGAAAAAAACACGTTGCAATATTAATACGGTTTACAGTAGTTGATTGGCATAACAACCATATATAAAATATCCTTCTACATTTTAGTAAGAGTAGTCTGTGGAGGCTTCATGTTATTACCTGTATGTTACTGTTACCAGTATCCTATAGCCATTTTAATATGAGTAGTCTTTGGAGGCTTCAGGTTATTACCTGTATGTTACTGTTACCAGTATCCTATAGCCATTTTAATAAGAGTAGTCTGTGGAGGCTTCAGGTTATTACCTGTATGTTACTGTTACCAGTATCCTATAGCCATTTTAATAAGAGTAGTCTGTGGAGGCTTCAGGTTATTACCTGTATGTTACTGTTACCAGTATCCTATAGCCATTTTAATATGAGTAGTCTTTGGAGGCTTCAGGTTATTACCTGTATGTTACTGTTACCAGTATCCTATAGCCATTTTAATATGAGTAGTCTGTGGAGGCTTCAGGTTATTACCTGTATGTTACTGTTACCAGTATCCTATAGCCATTTTAATATGAGTAGTCTGTGGAGGCTTCAGGTTATTACCTGTATGTTACTGTTACCAGTATCCTATAGCCATTTTAATAAGAGTAGTCTGCGGTGGTTTCAGGTTACTACCTGTATGTTACTGTTACCAGTATCCTATAGCCATTTTAGTAAGAGTATTCGTGGCATGTGGAGGCTTCAGGTTATTACCTGTATGTTACTGTTACCAGTATCCTATAGCCATTTTAATATGAGTAGTCTGTGGAGGCTTCAGGTTATTACCTATATGTTACTGTTACCAGTATCCTATAGCCATTTTAATATGAGTAGTCTGTGGAGGCTTCAGGTTATTACCTATATGTTACTGTTACAGTATCCTATAGCCATTTTAATATGAGTAGTCTGTGGAGGCTTCAGGTTATTACCTGTATGTTACTGTTACCAGTATCCTATAGCCATTTTAATATGAGTAGTCTGTGGAGGCTTCAGGTTATTACCTGTATGTTACTGTTACCAGTATCCTATAGCCATTTTAATATGAGTAGTCTGTGGAGGCTTCAGGTTATTACCTGTATGTTACTGTTACCAGTATCCTATAGCCATTTTAATATGAGTAGTCTGTGGAGGCTTCAGGTTATTACCTGTATGTTACTGTTACCAGTATCCTATAGCCATTTTAATATGAGTAGTCTGTGGAGGCTTCAGGTTATTACCTGTATGTTACTGTTACCAGTATCCTATAGCCATTTTAATAAGAGTAGTCTGTGGAGGCTTCAGGTTATTACCTGTATGTTACTGTTACCAGTATCCTATAGCCATTTTAATATGAGTAGTCTGTGGAGGCTTCAGGTTATTACCTATATGTTACTGTTACCAGTATCCTATAGCCATTTTAATATGAGTAGTCTGTGGAGGCTTCAGGTTATTACCTGTATGTTACTGTTACCAGTATCCTATAGCCATTTTAATATGAGTAGTCTGTGGAGGCTTCAGGTTATTACCTATATGTTACTGTTACCAGTATCCTATAGCCATTTTAATATGAGTAGTCTGTGGAGGCTTCAGGTTATTACCTATATGTTACTGTTACCAGTATCCTATAGCCATTTTAATATGAGTAGTCTGTGGAGGCTTCAGGTTATTACCTGTATGTTACTGTTACCAGTATCCTATAGCCATTTTAATAAGAGTAGTCTGTGGAGGCTTCAGGTTATTACCTGTATGTTACTGTTACCAGTATCCTATAGCCATTTTAATATGAGTAGTCTTTGGAGGCTTCAGGTTATTACCTATATGTTACTGTTACCAGTATCCTATAGCCATTTTAATATGAGTAGTCTGTGGAGGCTTCAGGTTATTACCTATATGTTACTGTTACCAGTATCCTATAGCCATTTTAATATGAGTAGTCTGTGGAGGCTTCAGGTTATTACCTGTATGTTACTGTTACCAGTATCCTATAGCCATTTTAATATGAGTAGTCTGTGGAGGCTTCAGGTTATTACCTATATGTTACTGTTACCAGTATCCTATAGCCATTTTAATATGAGTAGTCTGTGGAGGCTTCAGGTTATTACCTATATGTTACTGTTACCAGTATCCTATAGCCATTTTAATATGAGTAGTCTGTGGAGGCTTCAGGTTATTACCTGTATGTTACTGTTACCAGTATCCTATAGCCATTTTAAGAGTAGTCTGTGGAGGTCAGGTTATTACCTGTATGTTACTGTTACCAGTATCCTATAGCCATTTTAATATGAGTAGTCTTTGGAGGCTTCAGGTTATTACCTATATGTTACTGTTACCAGTATCCTATAGCCATTTTAATATGAGTAGTCTGTGGAGGCTTCAGGTTATTACCTGTATGTTACTGTTACCAGTATCCTATAGCCATTTTAATATGAGTAGTCTGTGGAGGCTTCAGGTTATTACCTGTATGTTACTGTTACCAGTATCCTATAGCCATTTTAATAAGAGTAGTCTGTGGAGGCTTCAGGTTATTACCTGTATGTTACTGTTACCAGTATCCTATAGCCATTTTAATATGAGTAGTCTGCGGTGGTTTCAGGTTACTACCTGTATGTTACTGTTACCAGTATCCTATAGCCATTTTAGTAAGAGTAGTCGTCTGTGGAGGCTTCAGGTTATTACCTGTATGTTACTGTTACCAGTATCCTATAGCCATTTTAGTAAGAGTAGTCGTCTGTGGAGGCTTCAGGTTATTACCTGTATGTTACTGTTACCAGTATCCTATAGCCATTTTAGTAAGAGAGTCGTCTGTGGAGGCTTCAGGTTATTACCTGTATGTTACTGTTACCAGTATCCTATAGCCATTTTAATAAGAGTAGTCGTCTGTGGAGGCTTCAGGTTATTACCTGTATGTTACTGTTACCAGTATCCTATAGCCATTTTAATAAGAGTAGTCTGCGGAGGCTTCAGGTTATTACCTGTATGTTACTGTTACCAGTATCCTATAGCCATTTTAAGTGTGCGGTTTATGAGTAGTCTGTGGTTACCAGTATCCTATAGCCATTTTAATATGAGTAGTCTGTGGAGGCTTCAGGTTATTACCTGTATGTTACTGTTACCAGTATCCTATAGCCATTTTCAGTGTGCGGTTTTTGATGCAGGGTGTGAGAAACATGGTAAATGAACACATAACACACCGCTCATTATGGAATCACTAAATAGAATAGATTTTTTGAATCACCAGTTTTCTGTGTTCCTGTGCCTGCTTCACGCCAAAAACAATGTGCATGAAAAATAACCCTAAGGAGCAATGTTCATACTTATCAACATTTTCACGAGCATCACAACCATACACTGGAGGTGGACAGGGCTTCAGATCTCACCAATCTGGGCCCGGTAACACAAATCACTCATAACACTTACATCAGACGTGCACCACACATTATGTGTGTTTTATTTTTGACGTAAGTGTTATGAGTGCTTTATGTTACCGGACCCCTGGGAATAACTTACTTTTTGTGTTCTGTGCACACCAACTTGACCAAGGTCTTTTTCAGGGCAGTAACATTAATAATAGCTGGTAAAGAGTTGTACATATTCAGAAATGCATTTCAAGTTATTTTAATTTAATTACAGCTTAATATTCCATTGATTTTGAGGTGAAATGTTTTGCGGTTAGCATGTTTGTACTTAATTTGGGCTTGCTGATTTTAGGCACACTCTGTAGCACCTCAGCTTTGGTGCAATTTAAATCCCTGGGCCCAATTTCACAAAACATCATAAGTCTAGTTTTGCACGTAAATGTAAACGTAAATCTTCGACTAAACCACAATTCTTATTACTATTATAGTTCAATAAATATAATTAGAAGAAAACATATTTCATTTTCTTTTTTGTCTTTAAAATATTCCAGCTTCCGTAATGATGTAATTTTCTGCATCAAATTGATACCAAACACATGTAAAGGCACGACTGGTATAACTGCTAGTAGCAGACGTAAACTTACAATGCTTAGTGAAATGGGCCCCTGGTGGGGTTAATGCCAGAATACACTTTTTAAAGGTAGCAGATGGATAGCAAAACAAGAAGAGTTTCATGTATTTTTGTGAAAATGTGAAACTCTTAACAGTCCCAAGTCTTTTTTTCAGTATATTTATACTGACATCCAAAAGAAACTTTACATAAATATAATTTTAAACATATTTTTGTTATTCAAAAAGAACCAACATGGAAACCACCTTACAAACACTGCATGTATCACAAAGTGCATTGTGACATTTAGATGTTGAACTTCATGATACTTTCATATCCCACCATACCGTTTGTTGGTTTTCTATAATACAATTACAAGTCTTGTAAAGTTTCTTTTGAATGGCAGTATATTTTCCTTTTTAATATAACACATAGCCATCATAATCCTCTTTTTTCCCCATGTTTGTTTTACCATATAAGACAGTAGTCTGAATTGCTTGTCTACATTGTTTTATGTTATCTTATAAATATGTATAAGACACATCGCTGACAATGCTTTGGCGTGTTGTGAAATAACCAGTCATTTCATGGTCTAATGGGATGATGTCTGAAAAATATTTATCCATTCACTGCATAGTTTGATGAATTCAATGAAATGAAGTGATGTATGAGTTGTGATGGTGATAAATAATGCAACAAACAATTTCTATAATGTATGGCTTGCTGTGTTTCTCTCGGTTAAGATGCATTCTCTAATCATCACGTTATTATCAATGGCTGCTGGAGCCTGTCGTATGGAACTAATGCAATGATCCAGTGTATTAACCAGGCCAGCTAGGGGATGCAGAGGTGTCACTGTGGTCCCCAGAAGCTGTATATTGGTGGGTTTCTTATTGACTAATCAATTATCAAGCCATTTGCAGCATTACCCCCTTTCTGGACTTCCGTCGTGTGCAGTCATTATTCCAGTTTTGTGTATGCCTATATGCACTAATGTTCTTATGATTGCAGTCTGAAAAAAGTGAAAAATGGTCCATTTGTTTTAGACCTACTACCCACCCCACTAAAATTGGAAGTTTTTTGTCAAGAGAAAAATGCATGCATGATTATCTCATCCACTGTCTAGCTCCTGATTCTGTTATATTTTAATTCCACAATGCACTAAAATACATCTCAGAGGTCTAAATTTTTTACACATCATCCCAAACCATTCTCTCATCCTGAGCTGTCTTATTTTCAGTATGTGATATATGTCTTTTAGCAGGACATATTTCCTTTGACCTGTTATTTTATCTACCGGCCTCGGTGGCGTCGTGGTTAGGCCATCGGTCTACAGGCTGGTAGGTACTGGGTTCGGATCCCAGTCGAGGCATGGGATTTTTAATCCAGATATTGACTCCAAACCCTGAGTGAGTGTTCCGCAAGGCTCAATGGGTAGGTGTAAACACTTGCATTGACCAGTGATCCATAACTGGTTCAACAAAGGCCATGGTTTGTGCTATCCTGCCTGTGGGAAGTGCAAATAAAAGATCCCTTGCTGCTAATCAGAAAGAGTAGCCCATGTAGTGGCGACAGCGGGTTTCCTCTCAAAATCTGTGTGGTCCTTAACCATATGTCTGATGCCATATAACCGTAAATAAAATGTGTTGAGTGCGTCCTTAAATAAAACATTTCTTTCTTTCTTTCTTTGTTATTTTATCTGAAAAATATTTATCTCTTCACTGCATCGTGTCATGAATTCAATGAAATGATTTCCATTTTATATTAATATGTGAGGCACATTTTATATAAAATAACAGCAGACCATAGTTTATTTCCTATTTTGAGCCCTGTGATGTGTTGTTATTGTACTTATGTATGTATTGAAAAATGACCACTCAAGATATGTGTACAGATAGTTTGTTTTTACCTTAATATTGGTAGCAGTAATCCAGAAATTACGTCTCTTGGTCAGTGATTAACCATATTAGTATGTCAGAAATCAACTGTTTGTTTGTGTGTGTGCATGTGTGTGTGCGTGTGTGTGTGTGTGTGTGTGTGTGTGTGTGTGTGTGTGTGTGTGTGTGTGTGTGTGTGTGTGTGTGTGTGTGTGTGTGTGTACATGCATGCATGCATGCGTGTTATCTTTTTCATCTATTACATTCAATTCAGATTTGTGCAAAGGAAAGGAATGCTTATTTAATGACATCTTAGGGTATCTTAAAATTATGGCTATTTTACATCTAATATAAAGTTATGGGGATACTTGGTATAGGGTATGAGAAGAAACTTGCTGTCAGCTCATAAACTACTACTGCTGATTTGGAGTAAGGGGTCTTGTATATATGCATATACAGTCATGACACATCAGCAGTGCATTGTGGTTCATTTAAAATATATGTGTTCTTAGACATCAATGGATGTAATCAATGTTTAATCTGTCATTTACCAAATCACCAAATAAAAATTAAATTTGAATTCGGAAAATATATAGAGGATTCGTCATGAGTATTTTTTAATATGGAAAATATCTACCGAGTCTATGTTAATTGGTATTTGTCGAGGCTCTGCCGAGACAAATATTGATTGACTAGACGAGGTTGATATTTTACGTATTAAAAAACATGAGTAGCGAATTCTTTTTATCCTATAACACTTCTAAAATAACATTTTAATTACATTTTTAGTAAACACAGTACTAAAGTCGCTGCCATCAATAATATAACGTCATCCCGATTAGCACAAATTAGTTTGACGTCACGCATTTTAACTAAATCTTTGAAAACATTACTCTCAGGTACACAGGTCTTATTGGCTTGTAAGCAAATGACTCATCCACAGCAACACATTACCTAGAGACCTTGCAAATTTGCATACCATTATTAACCGGGTTAATATACTAAAATTATCACATGGGTTTATGACATGGATATCATGGGTAAGTTATAGCATAAATTCTATTATTAATTCCCCTCAAAAAGCTAATTTAAAAAACCCAGTCATGTCATGTTTGTAGATCAACCACTATTCTGATGTTTAGCTAATTGAAACTTAAATTTGCCTACTGATATTTTTTAAAATCAAATTTGTCAAATTGCTACTACTGATATGAGTCCAATTTAAAGAATCCTGTGTCATTTAAATTATTCTTGATCATCTTGTCCTATGAGTATTGTGTATTTTCCAGCCTGCCGTGAGACGAACATAACCCAACCTGTGTACTATGAGTATTGTATATTTTCCAGCCTGCCGTGAGATGAATGTAACCCGGCTTGTGTACTATGAGTATTGTATATTTTCCAGCCTGCTGTGAGACGAACGTAACCCGACTTGTGTACTATGAGTATTGTGTATTTTCCAGCCTGCCGTGAGACGAACGTAACCCGACTTGTGTACTATGAGTATTGTGTATTTTCCAGCCTGCCGTGAGACGAACGTAACCCGACTTGTGTACTATGAGTATTGTATATTTTCCAGCCTGCTGTGAGATGAATGTAACCCGACTTGTGTACTATGAGTATTGTATATTTTCCAGTCTGCTGTGAGATGAATGTAACCCGACTTGTGTACTATGAGTATTGTATATTTTCCAGCCTGCTGTGAGACAAACGTAACCCGACTTGTGTACTATGAGTATTGTGTATTTTCCAGCCTGCTGTGAGACAAACGTAACCCGACTTGTGTACTATGAGTATTGTGTATTTTCCAGCCTGCCGTGAGATGAACGTAACCAGACTTGTGTACACCAGTACCTACAACGTGGTGTTTGGAGGACAAGAGATTGTCAACGGTGACGAGACTTTACCCTACTTGCTGGATCACCAGGTAACATGGAACAAGAATGAGGTTTAACTTGTCTGTTGTAAAAACTGTTCAGAACTTCAGTCTATACAAACTCCTGGTATATACAAGGAAATGTAATGTGTAGGACACAAAATGTTATAAACAGTTACTTATCTAAAAAGATTTCAAATGTTTATTCATTTGTTTACCATCCTCAGTGGTGTAGTGATTAATCCATTGGATTTAAGGCTGGTAGGTACCAGCTTCCACTCAGAGTCAATACACCAACCTCTCTGTCACTAACAGCTAACCCTAGATAGCTGAGGTGTGTGCCCAGGACAGCAGGCTAGAATCTTAATTAGATACAGCAGTAGCTGATCTAGGGAGGTGTCCAGCAGTCCAGACCCCCATCTTGAAAACCGACCATAACCTTTAAGGGGAAACGTGATTATATTAACTGTCCTAAATGCTTAATCAATAAAAATATCACATTTGGATACACACACACACACACACACACACACACACACACACACACACACACTACTTTCAGAAATCCTGCATCCACGCCTGTACAGCACACAAATGCATATATTACATCATTCAAATACATACCTGGTTGTCTTCTGCATACAAATGCATATGATTCACAATGATATGCATTTGTCCACAAATCCACAAATGGAATTCTTAATTGTCAAAGATTACCGTAATTCTCACCTGGACCATTTCTCATAACCATTTATATATTTATTTGTATAACTTTTGTCATGTTTTCTATTTATTATGTAAATTTTTATCAGGTTACCTTTATTCTCAAAAATCCTTCTGCAAGTCTTACTGATCACCATTTAGTACTATTACAACAAATAACATACCATTACACTGGTCTGTTATGCAAGATTTAAATGATATTAAATGAGCTTCCATTTTGCATCAAGTTTCCATCCAGAGTGAAATAACTGTCATTTGTCACAATTTTTTACAATTGTTGGATAAATGTTATTTACTGAGAGACATAAACTTGATACAAAATGGTATCCTATTTACCCAGTGTTCATGTTTTAAACAATGTGGCCCAGTGAAATTAGTTTAACAATTGGAAGCTGACAGTGTTTAAATCCGATTGTAATGTATGATGTCATAATCATTTGTGATGGAACATACCACTTCCTAGTAGGGTATATTACTTTGATACAAACCAAGATATGAGTAATAAATTTTGTTCCCAAGTATACTTTTTTTTATTGGATGCAAATTTATTTCAGTTTTAGTTTAACAATGGGCACAATGAGTATCCCTGGAGAGCATGTTTATGTATAACATAAATAAAATAGATATCCAGTTCACATATTAATCATATAAAAGTAGTTTGCCATTTGTATTACTACAAGTTTGATGAATTGTTAATAAAAAATTGTAAATTGTGTATAAAAATAGAACAATAGTGAAAAATGACAACAGAAAAAAAGATAACCTGTTGTTTCAGGACCAAAAGATTATGAACTGCTGCCATTCATTACATCAGTTTTGGTCCAAAGTAAAGTTTGTTTTATTTAACGACGCCATTAGAGCACATTGGGTTTTTATCTTACCATCGGCTATTGGACGTCAAACATATGGTCATTCTGACAGGTTTTTTTTGAGAAAACCCGCTGTCGCCACATAGGCTAATCTTTTACAACAGGCAGCAAGAGATCTTTTATTTGCACTTCCCACAGGCAGGATAGCACAAACCATGGCCTTTGTTGAACCAGTTATGGATCACTGGTCGGTGCAAGTGGTTTACACCTACCCAATGAGCCTTGCGGAGTCCAGGTTTCAAGTAACGTACAGTGCAGATACAGAGAATAGTGGCCATTAAATACCATCT
The DNA here is from genome assembly GCF_016097555.1 of Gigantopelta aegis. NCBI lineage: Eukaryota > Metazoa > Mollusca > Gastropoda > Neomphalida > Peltospiridae > Gigantopelta > Gigantopelta aegis. The sequence continues at coordinate 34,359,536 of NC_054706.1, forward strand.
TTCTTACTTATAAGTGTTTTTCAAAACTTATCTTAAAGGCCAAAACAAGTTGAATATATTTTCAAATAACTAGTTATGAAATGGTATTGTAACAAGCAAAAGTATACAAATTAGTTCCTTACATATGCTTAAAAGAAATTCAAATGTATTTTTCAACTTAAACTTATTTAATGTACTTGCACATGTAGATCATAGTAAGGAAATAGTTTCAGTAATGTTAATTTCAGTGAACAATTTGGCTTTGGCAGCTAGGTCATCACCAAACAGCCAATCAAATATCTTTAAATCAGTCTCAAACACATGATGGGTATGTATCATCATATGATGCCCCAAACTTTACCCTGTTATCTTCAATTAGGTAAAAAAAAAAAAAAAAAAAAAAAAAAAAAAAATCTCAACAATACACACAACTTTTTAGAGTGAAAAATATTCTCTTCTCTAGTGTGTGATAATACTTTATTTTATTGAGATTGTTTTGATATTTCACTAAGATATAATAAACATTTATAATAGATTATAATAATAAACATCTTTCTAACCTCCTCACCACTGATGCTATCCTGTAATCATGATGATTTTTATAAACCATCTTGTTGTTTACGCTTGACCTGCCATATCTTGGAGAAAAGATGCAAGCACTGATTGACAGCTTTGTAATACACAGTGACCAGCTTATGTTACCAGTGTTCGGGTCCCAGTGGTCACAATATAAGACGCTAACGCAATAAGCATTTAATGAAGCAGAGAAATAGTCCAAGTAACTCGATTTAGTATTGATCGTCTTAAGCTGATCAACTGATTGTGGCTAGATAGGACAAGCAATGTGATTATGTTTGACAAGTGAACAGAGTTTTGTTTTTTCTTTAAAAAGATGTCATAATTTTTGTTATTTTTGCCAGTTGGGGATGTTTTTGTCTTTTAAAAATAAATGAGATTCAAGCTAAAGAGTTGGTACTTCATGCTATTAGCTAGTCTCAATAAAAAAATATTTTAAAAAACAAAATTATTTCGTTCCCATTCTTTTAAATGCTGCTTGATGGGATCTTTCAGGGATTACATGTATTTTGATTGGTTCATGGCCATTCTTCTTTGTAACCTTTTTCATTCTGATCTTCAGAAAGCAGTTTTGGAGCATATCTGGGCCCATATGTGAAATTACGTTACATGCATGTATTCTGTTTGCATTGCCATGACATTAAAGTCTCAAGGCAGTATTAAAATCTTGATTCTAGAATTTAAAAGTGTTATAAGCATAAGGCCAGACCTTGGTACTTATAAAAATTTTAGAGTCTAGAATCAAGATTCTAATGGACTTTGAGATACTAACGCCATGGCAATAGTATACAAAATCTATGTCCGGCTAAAGTTCGGCAATACCATAAGGTTTGTATTAATTCTGGTTTAAAACATGTTTTTCCTTTTAGTTTTTAAATTCTGTTTTTTTTAATTTAAAAAAAACAAAACAATTGTGCACTCAGTTTACAGATTATTACTCTAAAACAAAGAAGGAAGCAGAGGTAGAGGTCCTTGCTGCAGATGGCTCCTCCACAGACGATGGCTCCACTCTCCACATGTGTGCCCTCCGACTGGCTGGAGTGTATGGACTCGGGGAGCAGCGACACATACCCAGAATTGTGGTCAGTCTAGTGTAATTCCAGCATGTCTTTAGTTGTTGATACCGGCCTCAGTGGTGTCGTGGTTAACCCATCGGAGTGCATCTCTAGCATGTCTTTAGTTGTTGATACCAGCCTCGGTGGTGTCGTGGTTAACCCATTGGAGTGCATCTCCAGCATGTCTTTAGTTGTTGATACCGGCCTTGGTGTTGTCGTGGTTAACCCATCGGAGTGCATCTCCAGCATGTCTTTAGTTGTTGATACCGGCCTCGGTGGTGCCGTGGTTAACCCATTGGACATAAGGCTGATAGGTATATCACATACCCAGAATTGTGGTCAGTTTAGTATATCTCCAGCATGTCTTTAGTTGTTGATACCGGCCTCAGTGGTGTCGTGGTTAACCCATCTGAGTGCATCTCTAGCATGTCTTTAGTTGTTGATACCAGCCTCGGTGGTGTCGTGGTTAACCCATTGGAGTGCATCTCCAGCATGTCTTTAGTTGTTGATACCGGCCTTGGTGTTGTCGTGGTTAACCCATCGGAGTGCATCACCAGCACGTCTTTAGTTGTTGATACCGGCCTCGGTGGTGCCGTGGTTAACCCATTGGACATAAGGCTGATAGGTATATCACATACCCAGAATTGTGGTCAGTTTAGTATATCTCCAGCATGTCTTTAGTTGTTGATACCGGCCTCGGTGGTGTCGTGGTTAACCCATTGGACATAAGGCTGATAGGTATATCACATACCCAGAATTGTGGTCAGTTTAGTGTATCACCAGCATGTCTTTAGTTGTTGATACCGGCCATGGTGGTGTCGTGGTTAACCCATCGGAGTGCATCACCAGCACGTCTTTAGTTGTTGATACCGGCCTCGGTGGTGTTGTGGTTAACCCATTGGACATAAGGCTGATAGGTATATCACATACCCAGAATTGTGGTCAGTTTAGTGTATCACCAGCATGTCTTTAGTTGTTGATACTGGCCTCGGTGGTGTCGTGGTTACGGTAACCCATTGGACATAAGGCTGGTAGGTATTGGGTTTGCAGACTGGTATCAGCTCCCACCCAGAGTGAGTTTTCACGACTCAGTGAGTAGGTTTAATATCACTACACCCTCTTTTCTCTCACTAATCACTAACAACTAACCCACTGTCCAGGACAGACAGCTCAGATAACTGAGGTGTGTGCCCAGGACAGCGTGCTTGAACCTTAATTGGATATAAGCTCGAAAATATGTTTATAAAAAAAACCAAAGAAGAAATTGTTGATGGGTGCAGTCTAGACCTAATATACTGAACTCCATTAAAAATGCACCACTCAGATTTGTAGTTGTGAAAAAGGATATGACAAGATAATAATATGTGTAACTGATTTTGTATAACTGGGTGTATTCTGGTAGGCAATAAAGAAAAGAAGGTTTATGAGGGTTATTGCATGTTTTATTGCAAACTTACATCCAATAACAATAACAACTGAAAATTTGGTGGTGCATTTTTATTTAAGTTCAGTATATTTCTGTCTAGTTAAAGCTATATTTCATGTTATATTTATTTTTAAATAATTTGTCTATTTTTGTATTGTATTCAATGCTGGGTTTTGTGTGTGTTATGTCTTTACGTAAATCCACATAAGACATAAATATAAAATAGACAAATAAGTAAAAAAATAAAGATAAAATGGGAAATACAGCTTTACAGAGTGAAAAATATTTCAGTCTAGGTGCAGTCATATAAAAAGGCAAACACATGTACATGTATATGCAAACATATTGGAACAGAAGCTATCCATAATACATCGACATCTTTCTAGTCTTACTTTCGACCTCTGCACTGCTTTTTTTTTAGCCCAGAGAAACTAATTTCCTACAACTATATGAAAGCCAGTGACTTTATTTGATGATGAAAGATCTTAACCTATATCAGACCTAAGAGTTTGATTAAACTGGCTACCACCATATCGCTCCGTGTCTCTCGCCAGTGTCACTGCCAGTAATCAATCATATAACATGACGTCTCATAAGTCCAATTGATCAAATATCATACATAAAACTTTCTCACTGCACTCCGGAGATGATACCAAGGCAGAAATTCATCTGGGATGTTTCCTGTACAAGATTGAGTGGCGAGATTTTGAAGGGGAAAAAATGGACGAACATTTTAGTTGAGGAAGCAGTATCATCTCTCACACCTAATCACATATAGGGATTTGAACATGGGATACTATGAAAGCAATTATGGAGTAAGATTTTTGATAGGGAAGATGGTGAAAATTGTTCTTCTTTTCAAAAGTAGCACGGAAAATCCTAAATATTTATGATTGATTTTTGGATGTGAAGTGGTGGTAGTCATGTTCGGATTGGAAAGCTTAATATTAAGGTTAAGTGAAGGGTAATTTTCACTTGTGGTACAATCGCTGTTTACATCTTTTTGCACAGTATTTTTATGACATTTCTAGAGATGAACTTTACAATTTGCATTTTAAGACATTCCTTCTTTTTTTTTCTTTTTTTTTTTCATGTCCCTGGCATCAAATGTTTGGATTAATTTACAACAATTTTTAATTAAAGTTGTATTATTTAATGTCAAATTCAAACAATGGGCTGGAGTTTTAATTAGATTTCAGAGTGGCATAATTGTCCCTTGAGAAGTATTGTGGTTCTGACTTTGGTGGCATATTTGTCTTCACTAAATTTTAAAAAGTTTTTAGCAAATTAATGTCCTGGTACTTAAAAAATTAATTTTTAAAATTAAATTTAGTGACACGTTTGTGTTCTTTTTTACTTTTTTTTTTATTCATTATGACACTGCCAAAAGAACAGTGGTATCTACCACAATCAACTTGTATGCTTTTACTAAAATACTTTTTACTGGTTTTTGAAATTAAAATTAGATAAGTTTTGATGGTATAGCAAATATGCCCCCTATTGGTATCCAGCACCAATCTGTTTTTGGTGAGGGGTGGGATGTAGACCAGTGGTAAAGCATTCACTTGATGCACAATCAGTCTAGGATCGATTCGCGTCAGTGGGCCCATTGGGTTATTTCTCTTTCCAGCCAGTGCACCACGACCGGTATATTAAAGGCTGTGGTATGTGATATCCTGTCTGTGGGATGGTGCATATAAAATAGTCCTTGCTAGTAATGGAAAAATGCAGCGGGTTTTCGCTCTAAGACTATATGTCAGAATTATCAAATCTTTGACATCCAATAGCCGATGATTAATAAAGCCTTGTGCTTTAGTGGTGTCGTTAAACAAAAATAAACTTTAAAAAACAAACTATTATTGTTGAAAACTAGCAGAGCATAATGTCCTCAGTTATACCATTGTAGTGTTCTGATGATTGATTATAACTGAAAATTGATCAATTGGACTCTACCACTGTGATGATCTATTATAAAAGTCATAATCAGTTGCCTTGAAAAATGTCATCTATCATTATTTCTGGCAATTTAGATTGCGAAATTTGTGTACAAATCTGCTATGGTTTGACTTTATTTTCATGTGTATAAAAAGAAAACAAACTAAATAGTTTTTTAAGGTAAAACAAGAATTCCAGGGAATTAAATTTCTTACCTACCATAAATGTTTTGGTGCACTGATGAACATTCATAGGTGCAACTGTAAACCAAATTTCATTGGCTTAGGACTTACAGTTTGTGAGAAACTGATGTAAATGCAAAACTTTGAAGTAAAAGTTAACATCATCAGCGTCATCCACTGCCAGAAAAGTAGTACCTATATCTCACCTTTTTACTTAATACAGGTGAGACAACCACAATCATGTCATATATGTCGCCAATGGGAGGCATGGCGCTATGTTTAATGCTTTATTTAAAGTTATAAGGGGAGACGGTTTGAACTGTGACTCAGTGAAATGTTATTTGTTACTTACAAGGGGCGGGACGTAGTCCAGTGGTAAAGTGCTCATTTGATACACGGTTGGTTTGGGATCGATCCCCATCGGTGGGCCCATTGAGCTATTTTTCATTTCAGCCATTGCGCCATGACTGGCATATCAAAGGCTGTGGTATGTTCTATCCTGTCTGTGGGATGGTGCATATAAAAAGATCCCTTGCTACTAATGTAAAAAATATAGCAGGTTTGGGATCGATCCCCGTTGGTGGGCCCATTGAGCTATTTCTTGTTTCAGCCAGTGCATGACAACTGGCATATCAAAGGCCGTGGTATGTGCTATCCTGTCTGTGGGATCGTTTATATTAAGGTTCCCTTGCTACTAATGGAAAAATATAGCGGGTTTCTTCTCTAAGACTATATGTCAAAATTACCAAATATTTGACATCCAATAGCTGATGGTTAATAAATCAATGTGCTCTAGTAGTGTCTTTAAACAGAACAAAAATATTTGTTTTGTTAGTTGCAGTGCTGCCTTCAGTCAAGTTGTATAATCAGATATGTGCATTAAAAAACCACACTGCTCATTTAGCTCTTACGGAAGATTTCTTATTTGTTCAGTCAGAACCTTTTTCCACTGATTCAGAAATTGGTAATAATTAGGTTATATCTGCACCGTTGTTGTATGTACCCAATGGATGAATGCCTGTATGTTGGTAATTTGAAGAATTTTTCACTGGCAATGCCATCCATAAATGGCTCCTAATGCAATCTGAAAGTATCTTGGGAGGAAAGTTGGGATTCTTTTCTCTGCATTTGCATTCATTTCTCAGTGTTTAATTGAATAATTTTCTGTAAAGATTGTGTGCAAATAAGAGACTTGGATTTCTGCTTCACCTGTTTCTGAAACTGCTGAATCATGTGAAACAGGGATGGTGTTAAATACTGCTGAATTACTCACATCATTGTTTTGTTAATAGTAATACAATTACACATTTTCTTACATGATTTATTGGATCTGATTGGATGATATCGCTAAAAAGCTAAATGTTATCATTCAATACAATGCAGAAAATGACGTCATTACAGAAAACAGGATGTCATTATGGAAATAGATTTTAAAAACAGATTTTGACTAGGATGAAAGAAACTGATTTTTTTTTTTTTGACTATATGAGTTGTGTTGTTTATAATTATAAGATTTTTTTTCCTTTTTTAAAAGCAATTAATTCATTGATGTATGTATGCATATGTGTCCATTCATTTGGGTGTGGGTGCACATATTCACGTATAGATGTATCTGTATACTATTTTAAAATTCAGTAGTTTTTCATGTAAAATGTATGTTTTTCTTATCATTCAGTTTTCTGTTTGACCTGTTGTACTTTCAAGGACATTAGGGGTGAGATCCAGCTCAGTTGTTAGATCACTCGTCTGAGGTGTTTTGGTCAAGGATCAAACCTCCTCGGTGGACCCATTCTCTGATTGGATTTTCCTTGTCCAGACCCTCTGTAAACCGGAATTCCCTCAAAACCGGATGTTTTTCTCAGCCCCTTATTAAATATCTGTACATAAGAGAACCTCTCTAAACCTCTTAGATCATTCTTAAAACCAGACGTACCGAGGGTATCCGGTTTACAGGCGTTTCACTGTATATATATATATATATATATATATATATATATATATAGTGAAACACCTTTAAACCAGATACCCATGGGTCTGAATAAAATGTCCACCTTTCAGAGGTGTTCGTTTTTCGGGGGATCGTATTGATGCAAAAACATTTGTTGTATTTTATTTGCTATTTAAAATAGTTAAAGTGTTTAAAAGGAAAACAAATTTAAACAACAGGAAGACAGTGGATTAAATTCATTGTTGTTCTATCGATCTTTGAAGCAAATTTTGAAATATGTTTGTCAAGTACCATATTTGTGAAGGGCCTTTATTAACATTCGTAATTTAAAAACACCTAACCCAAACCATAACTCATCCTATTTCAACTAAATTTACAACAAAGCTGCAAAGCATATGTGTACCGGTACATTAGTGACTTAAATATCAAAGCTGTCAACTGATCTTTAATTGCTTAATTGTTATTTGCCAACTATGCCCAGCCACATGTAATGGCGATAACCTTCGGTTGGCTGACCCGAGCATGCACATATTACACTAGCTGAGTTCGCAGTCAGGTAATCCGGCCAAAGTGATATTCAGAGCCATAATGATTGATGACGGTCTGTCTGATCATCCAGTTTTCAGAGGTACAATTTACACAAAGTGAACATTCTGAGACTGAATTATTCGTCTGGTATTCAGTTTAGAGTGGATTCTGGTTTCAAGGGTAAACTTTAGTTTTAAAAGATGTGGAAATCAGAGGACTGTGGAAAATGTCTGGTTTTGAGAGAATTCCTGTTTAGAGATGGTCCAGTCTTGAGTGGTTTCGAGAAATAATATCCTTTTTCAATTATTCATCTTCAGAAAGGAACTGCTAAATAACTGCTAAATATGATGTCATACATATATATAAATCAAAGGCCATGGTATGTGCTGCTAATGTAAAAAAAAAATAGCAGGTTTCCACTGAAGTCTTTACAGTCAAAATGACAAAATATTTGACATCCAATAACTGATTAACAAATAAATGTGTTCTAGTAGTGTTGTTAATTAAAACAAAATTTAACTTTAAAGGACATTAATATATAAGTTAACATTTTTGTACTTGGAGATCATGCATCTATCTCTGTACAAGTTTTACAGAAGAGTTTACATGTGACTGACTGTGACTGTGCATGATGCTGTTTCGGTTGTTTCATCAATACTGCTACTTTCTAGCATTCTAAAATGTGCTTGCCAGGGCCTGCTCCTGAATTTCTTCACAAGGTTAAACAGGCCAGACATAATTACCAAAAGCAAATAATTTGTTTGAATCAAATTCAGTTATCACATGCTTTTCTGATGACACATTCACTGGGGGGGGGAAAAAAGCTATCCTCATGAATCAAACCATTTTCTGCCATACCAGATCAAAGGCTTGAAGGCGAAAGTTTTATCACTGTGAATACCAGAAAGTATTAAATTAAGTTTTGCTGAATTACGTTCTGCGAGTTATCGGAGATCCAAGGGATCGGAGCTTCGCTAACTCTGTTTTGCTGCCCAGTTCAGTGTCAAGTCTTAGACAGCCAGATTACTTGTCACTGAAACGCATGATGGGCAATTAGGTTGGTCCATCAATTATGTTATTATCTGTCAATTCAGGTTATTACTTTCCAGCTGACTGGCACTTCATTGGCAGTATCATTGTGCAGATGTGTCGCAGTTTACATGTGTTTTATACGGGGTCTGTCGTCATCCCAATGCTGCATGTTGCTTGGCAGCAGGGCATGTGCCTTAAGTATGCAAGAGGTCCCACTTCATCAACATTCCTCCGCTTGGAACATTTCCTTAGTCAACATTACAAAACATGTTCTCTTTTTTTTTTAATCCAAAACAAAACAACATTCTATTCATAAAAAATGTATTTAATAAACATTTTTGATACTGTTTTGTCAAATATATTTTATAAATACAGTGAAACCCCTCAAAACTGTATACTCAGTAAACTGGAATTCTTTCAAAATTGTTTTAATGCTGGGGTGTCTTTAAACATTCATTCATTCATTCATTCATTCATTCAAAACTGTACCATGTAAAACCTGGATTCGCTCAAAACTGGACCTTTTTCACTAGGCTCCATTATTGTTCAGTTTAAAGGGGTTTCACTTTGTATCTAGGATTTTGACACCCCACTTATTGAAAGAAAAATCATATCTGACTAAAAGCATGAAGTTAGCCTCAGTGTATTTCATGTTGTTAATAAAGAATAACAAAGATTTATGGGTAGTGAATCTTGATGTTTGACTTTAAAGTTGTGTGGGCACAGTCAAAATATTAAGTGTTGAAATCTATAGATTTGTTGTCAATTTATATAATTGAAAGCATGAATTTCACTATATAAGACTCCATCCGTGAAAAGAGATGTGGCATGACAATGACATTAATCATAGTAATTAGGTGACATCATATGGAATTCAGTGTGATACATGTTTGGGCACTTACAGGTATTTGTTGGAAAAACGTATCAACATATAGACATTCAATTTATTACATCAAAAGCAAAGTTTCTGTTCTATTTTAATGATGAAATAATAGATTGACTGTATTTTAATTGCTCAGAATGCTATCGTAAATCTTTTTACACTCTGACTCTTTTAAAAATAAGAGGGGTGGAATTTAGCTCAATCGGTTGAGTACTCGCTTGAGGTGCTTGCGTCCCTGGATCGAACCACCTCAGTGGCTCCATTGAAATAATTAGGGTTTTTTCTCGTTCCAACCAGTGCACCACAACTGGTCAGTGTTTATAAAAGATCCCTTGCTGCATTAGGACAAATGTAGTGGGTTTCCTCTGATGACTAGTGTCAGAATTACCAAATGTTTGACATCCAATTGCCGAAGATAAATTAATCAGTGGTTTTGTTAAACAAAACCAATGCAAAATAAAACTTTTACAAATAGAGACAAATCATATCATTATTAGATGTCCAACATGACAGATGATACATATATTTTTTAGCTAAAATATGTACACATCATACTCTTAACACCATTGACTATGCTATCAACAGATGTTAAAAAACAAGAAGAACAACAACAAATTGCCACCTCCCCCCCCCCCCCCCCATGTGAACTCTTTGTTTTGCAGATACAGTCACAATATTGATACAATGTTACAGAGCTTAATTTTGAATATATTTACCGGTAATTAATAAAATATTGAATGTTCATGTTCCTCTTACAATATTATATGCTAATTCTGGCTGAAAATTAGGTTCTTGTTTAGAATATACATGCCTGTACATCAGTGTTTTTGGTTGTCCTAATGTTTACTGAAGCCTAAAACAATGGTCTGATGTAACCTTTAGGCAAGCACCAGAAGTCAGATGATACTAGTTCTTTTTTAAAAGTACTTCTTACTGAATTGTTTGGCCATTTAGAATTATTCAACTGATCATGAAGCATAATATAATAAGCAGGGACTAATTTTCAGGTAAATTTATAATTTTATAAAATGCTGAGTTGAGGAATGTCTCACAGAGTTGAAGGTGATAATGTACTCATTGTAACCCACAATGTTTAAAAGGACCAAGTACCTTGAATTGTTAATACTTACATAGTTAAAGTGTGTTTTGTTTAACAACACCACTAGAGCACATTGATTAATAAATCATCAGCTATTGGATGTGAAAGATTTGATCATTGTAACACATACAATGTAGTCATCAGAGGAAACCCGCTACATTTTTGCTAAGGGATCATTTATAAGCACTTTCCCACAGACAGGAAAGCACATACCATGGCCTTTGACCAGTTGTGGTGCATTGGTTGGAATAAGAAAAAACCAGTTAGTTGAATGGATCAACCAAGGTGATTAGATCCTGCGATGCAAGCACCTCAAGTGAGCAGTGAACCAACTGAGCTAAATCCTGTCCAAAAAATCTTACACAAAGTGGGAACTAGTTCAGTCAGTAGAATACTCAACTGCGCTGCTAAGGTCAAACAGGATCAAACCCCCTTGACAGACACATTGGTGTTTTTTTGCCCATCCCAACCAGTGCCACATGATAGGTTTATTAAAGGCCATGGTATGTGCTGCTCTGCCTAGTACGTATTTGCAAAAGAAAAGGATAAAATTAGTGGGGTTTTCCTGAAGACTATGTCAGAATTACCAAATGTTTGACATCCAATAGCCAATGATTAATTAATCAGTGTGCTCAAGTGGTCTTGTTAGACAGACCAAACTTTTTTAGTTCACTTTAAATAATTCCATGGTAAATATAGTGGACTCTGGTTAAACCAGATTCAAGAGGGATTGACAAAAGTGTTAAACAAAGTTCCAGATTAGACACATTTTCCCCAAGCTATTGTTATGGAACAGGACTGTAGATATCTGAATTATACAGATGCCGATTTGGACATTCCACTCTATTAATAACAAAAAAATGTTGTGTTAAAACTTACCATAGATTTATAATCACTCATAGTAATTCCATCCGGATGTCATATAGATCCTGTTCCTCCTTAAATGTACAAGCTAGACATATCAGTGTCACACAAGTCTTTAAGTTCTTATACACTCCAGGGCAAAGGTTTGACTAGTCCTTTATTGAGAACACTAAAGAGACTGGAACTGTTTGACAGTTTGACTGACACGTGAAGAAATCAAATAAATTTAATCACTTAAGATGGTCATCAGACAAGTCAGTGATTATCCTGACGTCAACGATTACCACATTGGGACATAATGCCATCATGCAGGATCATGATGTATAAACTAACGGAAAAAAGGGGACCTCATGAGTAGGACCACAAGCAAACTTTTAGAGTACTTTTTATTGATTCGGAAAGCTTTAGGCTGTTGGAAGGAAATACAGAGAAAACATCCTCTTCTTAGTTATTGATTTGTCCATATAGGAAAATAAATTCTATTAACCATGAGCATCTTCCTTCGAAGAAATTATTAGATCGGTCTGGTCCTACTCCATATATTGCATGTGCAACAATTATGGCTGGAGTGCAGAGAGATAATATAATTTCCTGAATTTGGACTTGGAATCAGATGTATTCTTTCAACGACATGTAAATTTTATGAATGGCTTTCATTCTCTTGTGCCAGTTCTAATCATGATTGGAGACATTCTCTCATTGATTTGTCTGTGGCGCTGATGAGCAGCGTACGGTTTATGTCAGAAATGTGTAATGAATAAATACTAATAAATAAATACTAATATTACAATTCATAGGAGATTAGATGTTTTTGTAAATATATGTCAAAGTAAGAGTCACATATATTTTTTTTAGAATGCATGGTCAGTATCATTAAATTAAATGTAGACCACCTGTCTCTTTTTTCCTGGATTTGAGGCAGTTACTTGTAACAAGGGTATATGTGAATTTAAAAAAAAGAAGAAGGAGATTTTAAATAACTCACATGTAATGTTGGTCATACCATTGGTATTTCTAAATATAAATGTTTGTAAATATTACACTTCTTTATTTTACTTTTACTAATGATGACCAGTCTTATAACGTAATGTCAATGATTTTGATTTATTAGCACCATATTGAAGTTATTTGTGAAAAGGAGATGTATAAAGATTTTAATTTAAATGTTTACAATACCAAGCAAAATTTTAGTATATCTTTATTTTATTTATGAATTATTTGCTATAACACTAAAAAGGTGTATTTGTAAATACAAAATTGACAATGGTGACAGATAATGTGCAAAGAAGGTGTGGATATAAAAACATGGGTAAATTTGATTGCAACAGTGGTTTATATGCAGTGAAATCTTGTTAATCCAATCTTTTTTGTAATGAACATATTCCCGATTATATAATTTTTATACAGCCTTCAATTACAAAAACACCAGCTGGACAATACACTTTTTATTTTATCTTTAAAAAATTCCAGGCATATTGAATATAAATATAAATATTTAATAAACCTGTAAAATAGATTATGGAACACTTCTTACCCATGCACTGCAGTCCAATTTGACAATATTTGAAGCATTTAAAAAAACAAAAACCCACCTGAGATGTAATGTCACAGTTTACCCGATGATAGAATGTTACTATTTTCTTTTTGATCCAATAATTTTTTGGATTATTTATATCCAGTAAAATTAATACACAGTTTTAGACTATGACCATTTGGATTAGAATTTAGATTCATTAATAAACTTACTTTTTTTTCATTTTACTCACCATAGTCTAGTGGTAAAGCATTTGCCTGATGTGTGGTTGATCTGGGATTGATCCCTGTTGGTGTATCAAAGGTTGTGGTATGTGCTGTCCTGTCTGTAAGATGGTACATATAAAAGAGCCTTTGATGACTGAAAGAATTACCAAATGTTTGACATCCAGTAGCCAATGATTATAGTCTTATTCAACTTACCGTACTAGCACAACAACAATGCTATACGACCCTGAGTTATAACCTCCAGTGCAGAATTATCTCCCCTTGCCAGATGTATAACCTACACCCATGCATGGGTAGACCGTATATCCTCGTTTTTGATTCTGCAGTCCTCCATTGCAGTTGGGTTCGAGTTCTGTAGTAAATTTTTTTGTTAAATTGTGTATTAATTTGTAATTTTGTTTTACTCTGTCATACGAGGTCTTTTGGGTAATTTACACAGGGGGTTAATGTCTGACACGGCTTCCTCGGGCTCCAACCGGTTGGTTGTGTGTGCCGAGGGGGGTTGTCTTAAACGACTGCCCCAGTTTGATCAGCATTTGTTATGTCGTTCTTGTTGTTTTGAACGCCAGTGTTCATATCTGTGTAAATTGGTCCCCCTCCACGTGGGGGAAGGCTAAGAAGCTGTCAAAAGATGCTGAGCGAAAGAGGATGATTAGATGTGAACGGGACAGGCGAAGCACAGTGGCAACCTCCGGGGTCGTGCTCCATACCGAGTTGCCGGTGGTCGGCAAGTCGGTGTCCAGTTCAAAGAGCTCGCGGATAAGTGGTAGGCGCAAGGGCGCCTCCTCGTCTGTTCGCCATCTTCATGGTGATACCAGTAAACCCGATGCGCCGCTTGGCGCGGAGGGGGCGCTGTTGCTCCCTGTTTCGGCTGAAGCAGGGAAGGTTTATTCCAGGTCGGGCTCCGTTCCACCTGGGGATTTGCTTTTGCCTCCGTCGGTGGAGGTGGTGCCGGTTACAGTTGTAACGGGGGCGTCAGTCGGAGGGAGTGCAGTCGTGGCAGGAACGACTGTGTCTCTCAGTTCCGACTCCCATCTTGCTGATGGGGGCAGGGTTATCGGTCCTTCAGTGGAGGGGTCGATTAGCTGTAGAATGAAGTCCGCTTCGCGGCGCCGTTTGTGGTGCAGGGTTGGTCGTGGCTTCCGAGGGCGCCGTTTCGGCCAACGCGTCTTTCGGTGATCGAGCCATTTGGCGAAATTGCGAAGTCTCACAACGTTGTCTCGGTCACGGAGCCGGGTGGCGTTGTTTCGGGTGCGACGCCAGTGGGCGTCCCTTCTGTTGTTGGGGCGCCTGTACAGCGTCATCAACTTTTAGATTGTTCGCATGTGGCTACGTCAACTGGGTTGGCTAATCCACACGTGGTACGTTGGGTTCAGAATTCGGCGCAGGATTCGTACGTGTACGAATTTCCTGACGGTCCGGTTCAACCGACACCACCAGTTCCGTTGTCTGCTTCAGCAGGGATCAGGGAAACTGCAGCTTTCTTGGGTGCACCTGTGTCTACACCGATGGTCAATCCGGACCTGTCAGATCGGGGTAGAGGTTCCAGGTGTTATCCCTCGACTGCATGGGCGGAACCTTTTGTTCAGGGTCTGAGGGAAACCTTACTTTTTGGGACCAATTTTATCTTGGTCATGGACCAAGAAGCGGCGAAATTCGTCCCTGCTGCTCCGTCCCGAACTGCTCGTAAGCGCCAGGCGGCGTCTACTTTTAAGCCTCCAACTGTTAAGAAATCGACTTTTCTTGACAGTTATCAGATCCCTGTGGTGTCTGATTCAGGTGTGCAGTCTGGTAATGCCCGTGGTTCATCGAAACAGGGACGTTTTCAGGGGAAGCCAGCACGTTTTCGTGGTTCCGCTCGGGGCAAGGCACCCAGGGGTGGGAAGTGGCCAGGATGAGGGTGCGTGGACAATCGACATCTGCTTACGGAGGTTCCGTTAGCAGATCTTCCTGTGGGGGGCAGATTGCGCCATTTTGTTCAAAGTTGGTGCGAACTGCCAGATCTGGACCCATGGGTTTTGTCGGTTGTCCCCCCCTCCACTGACATCCTCCCCCCGGTTACCTACAGTACCGCCTGTTGACAAACGAGTACTGGTGGAGAAGATGGTTGTCGAGTTTCTCGACAAGAAAGCCATCCAGGAAGTGGATTTGAGCACTCCAGGATTTTATTCCCATCTGTTCTTCGCCAGAAGAAGAATGGCGAGTGGTGACCAATTCTAAACCTGAAGCCGCTGAATTCTTACTTCGTTGAAGATGGAGACGGTTCAGTCTGTTTGCACTTTGCTTCAGGTGGGGGAATAGGCGGCGTCCATCGATTTGAAGGACGCTTACCTGCATGTTCCAATCCATCGGGATTTTTGGAAGTACTTGCGGTTCCTCTATGACGGCAGAGCTTACGAGTTTCAAGTTCTGCCGTTCGGATTGGCCACAAGCCCTCACGTCTTTACTCGGGTAGTAAAGGCAGTGGTGGGGCGTGTACATCTGTTGGGTATACGGATGCACAATTACCTGGACGATTGGTTAATTCCGGCGGCATCACAGACGGCATGTCTCGTGGGCGTGGAGTTTGTGATTGACATGATTCTCCGATTGGGGTTTATTCCCAGTTGGGTCAAGTCGGAATTAGTGCCAACGAAGGTTTTCACTTATCTCGGGGTGGTTTTCAACCGCGTGGAGGCATCCGTTCTTCCGACGGATTCGCGACTTCACAATTGGCGCAACGTCTTCTGGTGGAGCAAAGTGCGTCAGTGCGCACGCTCCATGTGTCGATAGGCCATCTCGAATTGCTGGCAGCGCTGAATGTGCGGTTCAGACGGTTCAAGAGACCGCTTCAATGGCATTTGTCCCGAGTGTGGGATGGTCTCAGCTGGGATTTGGTGATACCATTGGGGCCTTGGTTCATTCTTCCGATCCAAGAGTGTCTAGTGGACAAGTGTATGTCCGTTCCTTTACACCCACTTTCTCCAGAGTTGGTCCTGTTTACCGATGCTTCCGTCGAGGGGTTCGGTGCACACCTTTTGGATCAACATCTGTCAGGGTGTGGACTCCTTCAGAGAGGAGTCGTCACATCAACCTTTGGAGATGGAAGCAGTGCGTCGCGCTTGTCTCCATTTCAGGACTGTTACTCGACATCGTCAAATTTTGTTGAGGTCGGACAACACATCGGTTGTTGCGTACCTCAATCGGTGGGGAGGCACCAAATCCCTGTCATTGAGTCTTGCGGCTTTGGAGATTCTGGAATGGTGCGACAATTGGGGAGTGGTGTTATTGGCCAAACACATTCCTTCGTCCGTGAACGTCTTGGCGGACGCTTTGAGTCGTTGTTCCCCGGTTCAGACAGAGTGGATGTTGCACCGGACGGTGGCTTATCGAGTTCTTCAGTTGTGGGGGAGTCCTCAACTCGATATGTTTGCCACTCGCCTGAACAGTCAGTTGCCAGTGTTTGTATCGCCGGTACCAGACCCACTGGCACTGAAGTACGATGCATTGAGCATGGACTGGACGGGACTGGATTTTTACACCTTTCCCCCTCCGGTTCTGCTTGGCAAGGTTCTGGCAAAGATCAGACAGCAACCTTGTCGTGTCACGCTTGTAGCTCTGAGTTGGGCAGCTCAAGCCTGGTTTCCTCCACTCCTGTCACTTTTAGTGCAGGAGCTGGTGTGGTTGCCGTTGATACCCGATCTGCTCAGTCAGAGACTGCGTCGGACAGAGTGACATCCGAAGCCGGAGGTTTTCCGACTTCACGCATGGCGGTTGTCGGGGTTTCCCTCCGAACCCGAGGCTTTTCTAAACGGGTTGCTAAGCTCGTCTCCTCTTCGAAGCGCCAGTCTACGGAGAGGGTCTACCAGTGTCACTGGCGCGCTTGGGTTCGTTGGGTTCGTTGGGCGACTGAGAGGGACGTGGATCCCTTGTCGCCTACTGTTAATGACTTAGCTGAGTACTTTCTGGCTCTTGTCCAAGAAAGACAGCTGAAGGTTCAAACAGTGAGAAGTCACCGGTCGTCCATTTTCACTAGTCTGAGGCAGTGTGGACGTCAAGATTTCTCAACGAATCTTGTGTTGCATGACTTGCTTAAGTCGTTGCAAAACACGGTTGAGAAGCCTTCCATTTTGCCTTAATGGAATGTTTTTCTGGTTCTGCATGCACTCAAAGGCAAGCCCTACGAGCCTTTGAAATTCGCCAGTCTTCGTCATTTGACGTGGAAAACTTTGTTTCTGGTCTCACTAACGGCTTGCCATCGTAGTAGTGAGATTCATGCTTTTTTGCATGATTTGGTGGATTACAATACGGACGGGTCAGTTACATTACGTACTGATCCTGTTTTCGTGGCTAAGAACCAGGTGCCAGGGGAAGAGTTTCCTCCGGCCATCATTCAGTGTTTATCTCGTACGCTTTCTGCGGATAATTCTGATAGACTTCTTTGTCCGGTGCGGGCTTTGAAATTCTATTTGGAGCGTACTAGAAATCTCCGGCAAAACACTAAGAGACTGTTTATCTCTTTCACACACCAACCAGGAGACATTACGAAGAATGCTTTGTCGAGATGGATGTCTGCAACCATCAAACTGGCATATGAGAAGGCGGGTGATCATGTTCTGCGGAATTTCTCAGTTCGACCTCATGAGATTCGGGTGATTTCTGCTTCCCTTAATTTCCATGATTCTTTGGACATTTTCAAGGTCATGAGTGCGGGATTTTGGAAAGGTCGACACACATTTGACCGGTTTTATTACAGTGATATGGCTTTTGGTCCGGACGGAACTCGGCGGATTCAGTCAGTCATTGCAGGGCAGCAACTCATTTCGGTGCGCAGGGCCACGAGCAGGGGGCGACCCTTATTTCGTCCGGTCGCTAGCAGCAGTCTTTCTGGGAGATAGTTCTCCACCTCCTGTTTGGAGAGTCGGGGGGGGGGGGTGGGGGTGGTCTTGCGTGGTTGACTATCTGGGGCCAGTCGAGTGTTCTTTTACCATTACTTGGTGTGCGGGTTTCCTCACCTTGTTAACTTGGTTTACTTTTAATTGGGGTTGTAGTTCTTCAATTTAAAAGTCACTTTGACATTTTATACCTCGTATGATGTGGGTTGCTTTTTCACTGTATCATAACTTGAGATGAACACTACTGGTTGAATGGGTAAGTCCTCCTTGTTTTCTTACCTCCTCTCTTTAATGTTAAATTCTTGTGCTTTAACGGTGTTATATCATGTCTGTTATAGCATTGTTGTTGTGCTAGTACGGTAAGTTGAATAAGACTATTAGAAAATTTTCATTATTATTCATACTTACCTAGTACTAACACAACAACCGTTACCTCCCACCCACCCCGAGGGAGGTCTTTTTTGATTCAGTCATTCCAGACTTTGAATCGATAACGAGGATATACGGTCTACCCATGCGCGGGTGTAGGTTATACATCCGGCAAGGGGAGATAATTCTGCAGTGGAGGTTATAACTCAGGGTCGTATAGCATTGTTGTTGTGCTAGTACTAGGTAAGTATGAATAATAATGAAAATTAGAAACAAATTTTCTAAATAAATCAGTGTGCTCAAGTGGTGTCATTAAATAAAACAAACTTTTAACTTAAGAAGAGGGTTCTAGATTACTGAAGACAGACTTAATGAGGTCTTACAAAAGTAGGATTTGTTCTTGAATTTTACATAAAACTCACGCTAAAAATGCTAAAAACCATAAAGAACAAGATTAAGTTTTAAATAGAAAAAGTAAAAACAAAAAATGCATCCTAAAATCCAACCTAATTTATACTCTAACAGCTTTATGTAACAAGTGATAATAGTTAACAGGTTGTACTAGGAAACATGAGGGCATGGAAAATTGAAAGATCTAATTTTAATCTTCGAATGTTTTTGTCTCTCCATGCCATCAATAATTTGTTGACTCTAAAATAATGACAGTTCGGCAAACGGCATGACCAGTGTTTGGAAATAATGAAAACAATGTTTAACCAGGAATTTTGCTATTTTTTCCCCTTTTCATTTCTTTAATCTGTTGGATTTCTGTCAATATCAGCCGGTAATGAAAATATCATCTAAATAATTTCTGTGTTTGTGGCCACAGTCTCGGGTCAATGTAATTTTCTATGATATTTGTCCAAGACTGTGTGGTCCATAAGCCAGCGACCATGTCTACGGTGTGGCGGTCCCTGGTTGCATGTCGACCAGTGTTTATTGTGGGTAATTGTATTTGTGCAGTCCATGTAGTGATTAGTACAAGCACAGGGCAGAGATTCCCACACCGTGTTTGCAGTGATTCCTCTGAAGGATAAAATCCATGTCATCACTGTTGTGACCTTCTGATGCTGTGGGTCGCCCTCACAGCTTGATTAATGCAGCACACAAAGGCAGTGCATATAAAAATCACAAATAGCTTTTTGGTAAGAGTAGATGTGACTGCATTTGATCTGACTCTCCTCTCTTTCTGTCTGTCTGTCTGTCTGTCTGTCTGTGTCTGTCTGTCTGTCTGTCTGTCTGTCTGTCTGTCTGTCTCTGTGTCTGTCTGTCTGTGTCTCTGTGGAGTCTCTCTGTGCCTCTGTCTCTCTCTCTCTACCTGGGGTGGAATATAGCCTAATGGTGAAGTGCTGTATTGATGCACAGGTCGGTCAAGGATCGATCCCCATTAGTGGGCCCACTGGACTAGTTCTTATTAGAGCCAGGGTACCATGACTAGTATATCAAAGGCCATGCTGTCCTGTCTATGGGATGGTACATATAAAAAAAATCCCTTGCTACTAATGGTAAAATGTAGCGGGTTTCTTCTCTAAGACTATATGTAAAAAATTACCAAATGTTTGACATCCAACAGCTGATGATTAATAAATCAATGTGCTCTAGTGATGTTGTTAAACAAAAAAACTTTTTAACTCTCATTGGGTGGGATTTTGCTCACTCATTTGAGTGCTCGCTTCTGGTGCTTGCGTCGCAGGATCGAACCACCTCGATGGATCCATTCAGCTAATTAGGTTTTTTCTCATTCCAGCCAGTGCACCACAACTGGACAAAGGCCATGGTATGTGTGTTCCTGTCTGTTGGAAAGTGCATATAAAAGATCCCTTGCTGCATTAGAAAAAATGTAGTGGGTTTCCTCTGTTGACTACGTGTCAGAATTACCAAATGTTTGACATCCAATAGCCGATGAGTAATTAATCTATGTGCTCCAGTGGTGTCTCTCTCTCTCTCTCTCTCTCTCTCTCTCTCTCTCTCTCTCTCTCTCTCTCTCTCTCTCTCTCTCTCCTCCCCTCCCCCCCCCCATTTGCTCTATCTCTCTGCCTGTCAGCTGTCTCTATCTACTTGTTCACTCCAACTCTTTCTATCTCTCTCTTTCTCTCTCTCTCTCTCTCTCTCTCTCTCTCTCTCTCTCTCTCTCTCTCTCTCTCTCTCTCTCTCTCTCTCTCTCTCTCTCTCTCTCCCCCTCTCCCTCTCTCTCTCTCCTCCCCCCCCATTTGCTTTATCTCTCTGCTTGTCTGCTGTCTCTATCTACTCGTTTACTCCAACTCTTTCTATCTCTGTCTCTCTTTCTCTCTCTCTCTCTCTCTCTCTCTCTCTCTCTCTCTCTCTCTCTCTCTCTCTCTCTCTCTCTCCCTCTCTCCTCCCCTCCCCCCCCCCCATTTGCTTTATCTCTCTGCCTGTCTGCTGTCTCTATTCTACTCGTTTTACTCCAACCTCTTTCATTATCTCTGTCTACTCTTTCTCTCTCTCTCTCTCTCTCTCTCTCTCTCTCTCTCTCTCTCTCTCTCTCTCTCTCTCTCTCTCTCTCCTCCCCTCCCCCCCCCATTTGCTTTATCTGTCTGTCTGCTGTCTCTATCTACTCGTTCACTCCAACTCTTTCTATCTCTGTCTCTGTCTCTCTCTGTCTGTCTGTCTGTCTGTCTGTCTCTCTCTCTCTCTCTCTCTCTCTCTCTCTCTCTCTCTCTCTCTCTCTCTCTCTCTCTCTCTCCCCTCCCCCCCCCCAATTTGCTTTATCTATCTGCATGTCTGCTGTCTCTATCTACTCGTTCACTCAACTTTTTCTATCTCTGTCTCTGTCTCTCTGTCTCTGTCTCTGTCTCTGTCTCTGTCTCTGTCTCTCTCTCTCTCTCTCTCTCTCTCTCTCTCTCTCTCTCTCTCTCTCTCTCTCTCTCTCTCTCTCTCCCCTCCCCCCCCCAATTTGCTTTATCTATCTGCCTGTCTGCTGTCTCTATCTACTCGTTCACTCCAACTCTTTCTGTCTCTGTCTCTCTGTCTCTCTGTCTCTCTCTCTCCCCCCCCCCCCCCCCAATTTGCTTATCTATCTGCCTGTCTGCTGTCTCTATCTACTCGTTCACTCCAACTCTTTCTATCTCTGTCTGTCTCTCTGTCTCTCTCTCTCTCTCTCTCTCTCTCTCTCTCTCTCTCTCTCTCTCTCTCTCCCCCCCCCCCCCCCCCCCCAATTTGCTTTATCTATCTGCCTGTCTGCTGTCTCTATCTACTCGTTCACTCCAACTCTTTCTATCTCTGTCAGTAGAGCACTCATCCGACGGTTTAAAAATAAAGATACAGGTATTTTTAGTCTCAAGGAAATTACAATAAGGGTCATAACTATAAAGAAGACTTATTTGAAATATTTTTAGTTAAACGTGTGTGTTACTTTCATCATAATGTGTCCAAACTGCAAAATGATCACACCCAACTTTTGTCACAATGAAAACCCGGTGTATGAATACCAAACCTCATGACAGCTAAACCGTTTGCACTGCTGGTGATAAACCAATTGTCATTTTTAAAAGTTACTACTTGGCTGTCACTAAGCTTAAGAATTTACTTCCTATTCCAAATAATTAGCCTTCAAACATGGATCTGTGCAAAACCACAAGCGAACTCTGCATGGCCTGATACACAAGGGAGCTAACTGTATACTGTTACCTATGTATCAGAATTACTAAATATTCGACATCCACTAGCTGATTATTAATTAATCAATGTGCTCTAGTGGTGTTGTTTTTCTTTAACAAGTGTTGTAATTACCATATATCAGACACCAAATATCCATACTTGAAAATGTACTGAGGTGTTATTAAACAAATATTTCTTTCCCTGTTTTTTTCTACTGTGCAGTTAGGTTTCTTTCACAAGCTAAGTTAACTGTTATAAACAAATAAGATAATATATTTAATGTTTTGCTCATTTTTAAGTTACCAGTCATACAGGAAAAGAAGGATACCGTAAATTACAGTTTTAATAAGAATAAAGAATTTTACTAAAGGACCGTCTCAAAATAGTTAATATCTTTGCGTGGTACAAAAATAAAATCATATTATGTGCCCACGCAGTCAGAAATAGCATACTGGGATTTGCAGTGCAAATTATTTATTGGGTGAATATTTGATTGAATTTACCATGATGCGCGCCTTCCCCTGACCCAACACTTGGCTTCTCATGATGATATAATACGCTATTTCAGCTAATACGCTGCATGCGGAAGATTTTCTGTGCACAACGCATGACTTGATTGCATTACAGCATTTCACAAATCTTGAACAACTTATTGAGTGCAGTCAGTAAGCATAATTAAGGCTCTGTAAGGTTCCTAATGGTTCTGATTGTCACCGTTAGAAGCAGTATGATTTCTTTATTGCTGCCATAATTTCCACCATCTGTCTTGATCGTGTCTGGATGGATGTCTCGTTTTGTGGGTGTGGATAACATGTTTTGGAAATGACACAAACATTTGGTATCATCACTATTTTTTGTGGGTGTGTGGATAATCGTAATGGATTTTGAAAATGACAAAATGTTATGTTGTGTTTTTCTTGTAAAAAAAAATTGTGAGTAATTGCAGGGATGTACTGGAGCAGAATGTTTGTAATTCAATGATAGATTTCCTGCTTGAGGCATTATGGATCGTAAGATGGAAGAAAAAAGAAAGGAATATTTCTATAATAACACCTCAACAAAATCTAAACTGTTTATTTGGTTAGTTTGAAACTTGGGAGGGAGGGAGGGAGGGGGAGGAGGGGGAGAGAGGGAGAGAGAGAGAGAGAGAGAGAGAGAGAGAGAGAGAGAGAGAGAGAGAGAGAGAGAGAGAGAGAGAGAGAGAGAGAGAGAGAGAGAGAGAGAGAGAGAGAGAGAGAGGAGAGAGAGGAGAGAGACAGGACAGACAGACAGGAGGGGAGAGAGAAAAGAAAAAAAGAGAGGAAGGGGGGAGGGAGGGAGGGGAGAGAGGGAGGAAGAGAGGAGAGAAAAAAGAGAGAGAGAGAGAGAGAGATGTCGAGACAGATGGAGAGAGATGTAGAGACAGATGGAGAAAGAGAGACAGAGAGAGATGTAGAAGCAGAGATGGAGAGATAGATGTAGAGACAGATGGAGAGAGAGAGAGAGAGAGAGAGATGTAGAGACAGATGGAGAAAAAAGATGTAGAGAGAGAGACATAGATAGATAAACAGAAAGAAAGAAAGAAATGTTTTATTTAACGATGCACTCAACACATTTTATTTACGGTTATATGGCATCAGACATATGGTTAAGGACCACACAGATTTTGAGAGGAAATCTGCTGTCGCCACAATTTGGGCTACTCTTCCGATTAGCAGCAAGGGATATTTTATTTGCGCTTCCCACAGGCAGGATAGCACAAACCATGGCCTTTGTTGAACCAGTTATGGATCACTGGTCGGTGCAAGTGGTTTACACCTACCCATTGAGCCTGGCGGAGCACTCACTCAGGGTTTGGAATCGGTATCTGGATTAAAAATCCCATGCCTCGACTGGGATCCGAACCCAGTACCTACTAGCCTGTAGACCGATGGCCTACCACGACGCCACCGAGGCCGGTAGAAAGACAGACAGAGATAGACAGTTAGAGGGGAGGAAGACTGCTGCTGCTACATGGGATTTTCCTTCCAAAAAACTGCAGCAAAGAATCTTATAATATTATGCACATTTCCATAGACAGGACAGCATATATCATGACCTTTGATACACCGGCCATGGGGCACTAGTTGGAAAGGGAAAACCACAATGGGTCTGCGAAAGAGATTGAATCCTATAACTGAAGAACCTCAGGTGAATGCTGTACTATTGAGGTGGATTTGAACTACATCATCATGGGATTGATCCTGTCGGTGAACCCACACAGTTATTTCTAGTTCCATGTCTGGTATACCTAAGGCCATGGTATGTGATGTTCCGCCTGCAGTCAGAATAAATAGACTGACTAAGGGTTTATCATCTGAGAATGTACACCAATTGGGAGTGAGGTGTTTTCATGTAAATGCACAAGGGGGTTGTACAGATGGTGATATAAAGGGCTTACTATATAAAGAAGAATTTGGTGATATAAAGGGCTTACTATATAAACAAGAATTTGGTGATATAAAGGGCTTACTATATAAACAAGAATTTGGTGATATAAAGGGCTTACTATATAAACAAGAATTTGGTGATATAAAGGGCTTACTATATAAACAAGAATTTGGTGATATAAAGGGCTTACTATATAAAGAATAATTTGGTGATATAAAGGGTTTACTATATAAAGAATAATTTGGTGATATAAAGGGTTTACTATATAAACAAGAATTTGGTGATATAAAGGGCTTACTATA